>NC_056726.1:562719282-562924282 GCF_019279795.1 Protopterus annectens | reverse complement strand
TTACAGGAAGAATTAGAAAAGGATCTCATATATTTTCATTGGAGCTTGGTTTGACACCTCTTGAAGGAGGCAGTGCATTCAAAACATCTATCCCCTGCTCAGGCTCAGGAAATCTGAGCAGTGCTACAGTAGTTTGGTGATGTGTTCACTTCCAGGCTAAGGTGCTCCTAATTATTGCAACATTATGTGGAGAAAATAGCTCAATGGCCACTCAAGTATGTTGCTTATGG
This sequence comes from Protopterus annectens, assembly GCF_019279795.1. Taxonomy (NCBI): domain Eukaryota; kingdom Metazoa; phylum Chordata; order Ceratodontiformes; family Protopteridae; genus Protopterus; species Protopterus annectens. The sequence continues at coordinate 562,924,052 of NC_056726.1, read as the reverse complement.
TTTACATAAGTAAGTCAAGGAAACCATATGTGAGAAATAGACAGAGATATTGGAAATGTAGGATAATCCAGGAATCAAACATTAAATGGGGGTGCCATGTTCTCTGTAGATTATTCAAATGAATCAGTTGCATGGCATTGGAAGCTTTCTCCATGCCTATTACAGAAGAAGGATTACAGTGGTTGGATAAAGCCAAGTATCTGAAAACTACTGATCTAGGAGTTGCAGGCAAGTACCCTTGTAAATACTTCAATGGAGACGTGAGCTTGTATTATCCCTTTTGAATTGTCTGAATTTTCAAAAATGAGCTTTGGATAAAAACTACCCCAGAAACAGTCCACAGGCTGATCAATCACATCCTGATAGGAGATGAAGACAATGCTCTAACTTATATGGATGATATTGTCGTCTACAGTCAAGAAAGCAACTTGTTCAGAATGTTAAGGTTGTGTCAAGCAGACTAAAATGGTCAGGGTAACATATCAATGCAAAGAAATGCCCAATGGGATTGACAGAAGTGCCCTTCTTTTTGGCATTAGACGGGTGGTGGCAAAATCCAGACAGAGCCTGTTGGGGTAGAGGCCCTTCAGGTATGCTCTGTCTATGTTATACCAACACAGGTAAGGACATTCCTTAGAAAGCATAGTATTATACACAGTCTGTGCCACATTATAGCACAAGAACCCCTGCCCTTATAAATCTTATCTGACAAAACAGTGAGATTGTTCAGCCACCAGCTTCCAACTAGCATCACAAAAGCTCAAACAACATTTGAATGGACCCTTTATCCTTACTAGTCCTGATTACATTAAAGAGTTTACTGTGCTGACACATGTTTAAAACCATGGTCTTGGAGCTGACAGGGCAAACAGCATCTAGCAGTGTATCTTGGACATACATCTCAGACTAGGGAGGAATCATATGCAGCTGCTGAGAAGGTATGTTTAAGGGATAGCTTGGACTCTCCAAAAGCTTGAATTCTACCTCTATTGCAGAAAATTGACAATGGATAAACCTCATAGTCCATGAAGGTAGTCACCCAGAGACAGCTGTTAAAACATTAAGCTCCTCAAATGGAGCTTTGGGTTGCAGTACTACAGCATGACTATCCAGGACAAGAGTTGAACCAGTGGTATTACTGTGAAAGATTGAAACAAAACATGCCTATGAGCCACATAACCAAACACAAATGCCCCAAATGCCTCAAAGGTGAAAATTCAAACTGTGCATGTTTTTTTGTATGGTGTTAACCCCACCAAACAACCACCATATGAGGGACAAGCCTCCCCTGACCCCATACTTATATATGACAACTCCCTGGTTACAGAACCACTAAGAACAGAAAATATATGCCAACGTGCTTGATGCAAAAACACTAAGAATAGACAAATTTTGTAAAGCAATGGAATCACTGTCAATGAACACAGAGAAACTGCAACGGCAGTTATTCTTATTGAAAACAGTCATCAGTAATTTGATCCCTGCTGTCTTGTATCGTGGAAACCTGACATTCAGGGACAGATATAATGGTGCCAGCAATACAGATGTAGAATTTCTATCACAACAGGAGAATAAGTAAGTAATAGGATGTATCGTCTCCATAAGCTATGTACTTTAGTGGTGTATGAAAAAACTCACTTAAGGACTAGACGCAGTAGAAATGTGAAAAGATATGCAAAAAGTACAATGTTTTCCTCTAGTAAAGGTGCAGCAAAGATGTAAAATGTAAAAAAGCTGTATAAAATCTGAAACATTTTTCCTCTAAAGATGAAGCAAAGATACAAAATGTGAAAAATTGTACAAAACTCTAACCTGAGAAAAGAGGCAGTTTGTTGCACAGACTGTATGCTTATGTCTATAAATTTGGCCTGCCTGTCTTTTAAGTGGCACAAAAGTCAGAGATACCTAGATTTCAGTTAGTGGCAGTGGTAGGATCAGCTGGTTATCAAACAGAGATTTTTGTGTCGTCTGTCTGTTCATATTTTTTTTTAATCTTACATTTATTTGTAAAAGAGAATATTTGTTTATGTATTTCATTTGTAAACTGTATTGTCTAATTTCTTAAAAAGTACAATATTTTAACTCAAAAACCTGTGTCTGGCTTCTTCTTCATCAGGGCTGCAGCTAGAGAGGCCACCGTTACAAGGCATGTTAACTATTAATTCCCTATAATCACTATATCAGCAAGTATTTTTTTTTCATTCACCAGGCTTTGGGGAGGAATTTTACATAGTTTTGTGATTTGTTTAGGTGTTTTCATAAGTGCAGTATTATCAGGGTCCTCCACCATGGATATAAAGCAACCTGATGTTGGGAACTGTCCTTCTCTGAGGATGATGATGGAAGCCAAATCCTAACATAGGGATCACAATGTCATTGTTGGGCAACAACAATGTGATGTCCACATACCCACACCATTCCATGGACAGATCTTATGTTATTGTGTAATCTAACCTTACAAATCCAAGAAAAAACACAAAAACAGGAAGCTCTGCCTGACATGGTATGTCTTAATGACATGTTACTTAAGACTTTTTTCTTCAAACTCAACCCCTTTGATGGATGGGTGTATATCTTTAAGAAAATGTGTAACATGAAAATTTGAACCAAATTCTCAGTTTTATATTAAAGTAATATTTGACATATAAAATTATCAGTGATTTAAAATGTGCCATAATATGTAAACTATACTTACCAGAACTGGACTGGTTTACTGTATGAAATTCAGAATGGGTAGATGTTGTCAAAACATCTGCAAAATAGAAAAACACAAGGTAAATGAGCCATGCAATCCATGCATATAAATCACTACCAAGAGTTTCAATATAAGGATACAAAAGTGCATAAAAGAGCCCTGTATGTTCAATGTTGTGATCCATCCACTGTATAAGAAAAAAGAAGTACATAAAAATCAGTTATTTCATTGTCTACTTTGAAGATTTCAGTACCTGGATGGAATAGATTGTGGCTAAATATGAGAAGGAAGGATGTTTCACTAATGATATTGAATTTTTTCCTATCCTTGTAGATGTAATCAGCATGAACCTGTTCATCACAAATATTACTGCACTTCAAAGCCAAGAAGTATGAAACATGACTAAAATAATGTTTTCTTTAAGCAAACAGGTATTAGTTTAAAGCTATTAGCCACACTTCTCTTTCCTTTTAGGTCAGGAAATCTATAGTCTGCATTCTGTTGTCTGATGCAACATTCATTCATTCATTCAATCTTTCTTTCTTCCTTTCTTTCTGTGACAACCCGCTTACTCCAGTTCAGTGTTGCAGAAAAGTGAGAGTCCATCTTGGTAATCAGTGGGTACAAGGACATACAGCTAAGCCTGAATGGGGCATCAACTCATCTGCTGCTTATCTGTGCAAATAAGCCACCACTAAGACCTCTCCTTGTCTGCTAATGCAAAAAAGTAACCTGATTGGAGCTGTTGCTAAACAACTCCTAATGATTTCTATCATTGCTCTGTAAAAATCATTGGACAACTGCAGTTCTCAGTCTTCCCACATAAGTATACTGTCACTGGTATCTTTGGAATGTGGTGTCACACTTGCCTTCCTTCCCTTTATAATACCTCTCAACTGTCCTGATGTTTGTCTCATATTTCTGGTCTATTCTTCATAAAATTTGTGGTTTTCTGGCAAACCATCGAAGACTGAAGTCACTAAATAATGACATATTTAAGTTTCAGACTTCATATTCTTCAGAAAAAATGTATGTTAATGCAAAACCTATTATTCTAGCAGCTTTTAAAATTTATATCAGCAATATTTAAAAATCATCCCTAACTTTGGGCCTTTGCCACCACATAATTTTGACTTTGTCCAGATTCCTTGCTTTTATAGGTTAATAGGTATGTCCCTGATGTACCAAACAGAATTAATGTTTATGCCAACGTCTGTAGGGTGAGTCAGTAAACTATCAACCCTCTGCACTTATATACATATTTGGTGTGTGTGTGTGTGTGTGTGTGTGTGTGTGTGTGTGTGTGTGTGTGTGTGTGTGTGTGTGTTTGGCAGAGGGATGCTAACATATGTTTTGGAAACTACTGTCCCTGATGAAAAGTTGGCAAGAGCTATAATGCTATAATGCTTGCTCCAGATTAATGACCAGCTGCTCTTACTTATATTAATTCAGTAATGGAAGACCAACTGTTTTGTCTGAGAGGATTACTAGAATTCAAGATAAATTGAAATATCTTATTTATTCACATATGTATGCTTCTATGTATTTATTTATTTATAAAATAAAAAATGCAGAAACGAGGAGGCTAAACGCAGCAAATATAATTTAATACCAGGTTAGCGCTTTCACATCAATGATGCTTCTTCAGACCATGTACAAAACACTCACTACATCCTTCTATATATATATATATATATATATATATATATATGTGAATTCAATTAATCAATTAAGCAATAATGAAATGCAATCAAGATCTTAAAGTCAACTCACATCTCTTGCCATAGATAAATACATACACACACACACACACACACACACACACACACACATACACATATTATATATATATATATATATATATATATATATATATATATATATATATACATATATACCTATATATAAAAACACAAATGCATGTACATATAAAATATAAAATAAAACCTGATGCATAATAGCTTAAATACATATCTAAACAATTACTAAACAAAAACATATACAATTCATACAATATGTATATATTCATTTTAGGGGTCTAGCTTTTAGACAGGGCTTAACAGAAGCCCTAGCATTAAGGCCAGGGAATCTATCTGCTTCCAGTTCTAATATCCACTTTAATTCACGTTGTTCTGTCAACTTTTTCCAATCCCCTAGTGTTAAACTTTGTCTCAAAACATAGTGATAGAATGTTTGAGACCAAGTTTAAGATAAAAAAGTTTTCCTTTAGCAAATAAATGTTCACAGTGCAACATTAGAAGCATGTGGCTGAAGACAACTGTGTACCTAGTTCCCATATTTCTATTGAGACAATCTGATAAGAGGGCAATAAAAAACAGAATATTATTTTATTTCAGTGGCTAAAAGATAATGTTTTCTGAAAGTATTTGAGTTGTTTTATACATCTGGGAGAATAATAAAGATAAGACAAAAACAGCACTTAGTGTAAGCAGAAGCACAGGCTGTAACATACATCTTAGCAAGGCTAACCTTAATTATAGGTCAAGCAAAGCCTGTTAGTGAAGCTGTCAGTCTGGGAAAAGTGTTCCTATTAGGAATGTTAAACTTCATTATTTGAAGATGTGCATAGTTTTGTGCATTTATATTAATAGGTTGTTGAGGTGTTTTCAGATATGACAAGAAACAACCATATAAAAGATTAACATTCCAACCATTAGTGTATGCATGTAATACAAAAGTTGAAACTAGACATGTTTTAAAAAAATTCTGTTACATGTAACAGGTGGGAATAATAACTTTGTATCATAATGGCAACACTTTCCATATTACCTTTGAATGTGAATGGTCTCACAGGTGTATACAAAAGAGAAAGAGTAGTGAACTATATTAAGAAATGCAGAGTGCAAGTAGCTATGCTACAGGAAACACATCTGGAAAGAAATGAGCATGTGAATTTGATAAAGAAAGAATTTCAGGATGGGTATTCAGCAGAATATTTGGACCAAAGTAAGGGGGGCACTTATATTAATTGCTATAGGAGGTGGTATATATATATATATACATATATATAAATATATATGTATTTATATATTTATATATATATATATATATATATATATATATATATATATATATATATATATATATATATATATATATATATATATATATATATATATATATATATATACTAGGAGACATTTGGCCTGTACACCAGGGAACTTCTTTGGAGCTTCTAGGTGACACCAAAGGGCTGCTACTGATATTCCAGGAATTCCAAAATCTGGGAGTGCGCTGCAGAGATGAACAGAGGATAAAAAAACTTACTGAAGGAAGTAGCTTAAATAATTGTTACAAAGTTGGAAATTGATGGATTGGAGACACCACTGTTTGTAAATTTGATGAATGAGACAGTACTAAAGGGAGGAACAAAAGCACAATGGAGTGACATGGAGAGAGTAGCACACATGGAAAAAGCTGAGAGGTTGGAAACAGAATTAGCAGGTGGTGAAAGGAAAACATTGGTGTCATATAGCAAAAAACAAATGTACAGAATTTGGGCACTTCTGGTTTGACTGTTCCATATTAGAAAAGGAAAGATTTTTATTTTATTTATTTGACAATTGCTAACCGGGTTAGTCCAACTGAACCAAGGGCCCATTTTCAGTGGAGACCCGAGGAGAAAAGTTCCAGACAATTTACAGTCATGCAAAAGATAAAACAAATACATGGTGGTCTAATGTACAAGCACATAACACAAAGATAAAATAGAAAAGCTCCAGAAAATTTACAGTCATGCAAAAGATAAAACAAATACATAATGTTTTAATGTACAAGCACATAACATAAAGATAAAAGATACAGTTCACAACACAGTACTTTGTAATACAATGAAAATACCATTACAAAAGTATAAATATATAACAGGCTCTCTCAGTATTTAAACACAAGAGACATAGCATTAGAATAACTTTCATGTTTTTAATACAGGAGGGTAAAAAATGAAATTACATGACAGAGAGAAAAAAGGCAAAAAAGAGGTGATAGATCAAAAAAGAGTAGAAGATGAGTAAGTGAGCTAGTTGTCATGTGGGGGCTTGGCATAGGCAAGACCAAGGCTTTTATAGATAGTGATTTAGTTCTCATTTAAACAGGTGCTACTGAATACTTATAAAGAGTTGTTCCAATGTTCTTTTTAGGTTTGGAGATATCAAGGAGGTGTTTGTCAGCTGTGCAAAGGTGTCGGAGGGGATGTAGTAAGATACCAGGTTGGAAAGAGAGGGGGCAGGAAGAGGGATTATTCAGAATGGAGTGTGTGATGTGTAACTGAGGAAGTAGCAGTTGGTGATAGAATTCAGGCCATTGAAGTGTCTTAAGGGCAAGGCAGTGATGGGAACGATAAGGGAGATTAGTGGCAAATCTGGCAATTTTATTGTATGTTTGTGCAAGTCTGGACAGTAGTGTAGATTGAATATTAGTAAGGATAGGGGCAGAGTAAAGTGGACAAGATAAGAGGAGTGATTTGAGCTAGGGAGAGTTTGGCAGAAGGTGTAAAGATTTTTTAATTACTATAAAGTAGACCAAGTTTCTGGTGTTTTTTTTATACACTGTTGGATGTGTATGTAAAATTTTAGTTTGTTGTCAATAATGGTGCCAAGTAGTTTGGTATGAGGTTCTGGTTTAATGATGGAATTGTTGAGGATGGTGATGGTAAAGGAGGATTTGTGTTGTGCCAGTGTTCTAGGAAAGAAGAGAAGGAGTTTTGTTTTTTTAGGATTTGGTACTAGTTGGTTGTGTGAGAGCTATGTTTCAACAGATGAGAAAGTGTCCTGAGTGAGTGCTAAGAGATCAGGAATTCTATGGGCAGTGGTGCTAAGTGTGGAATCATTGGCATATTGTAGTAGTGTTGACAGCTTACAAGCAGAATGTAGTTTGCTACTGAAAATATTGAACAAGAGGGGGCCAAGATAGATCATTGCGGAACCCCTGTGCTGACTGGAAGGAAGGGGGTGAAGACAGTTTGCCAGTGAATGGATTGTTGCCTATTGGACAGGTAAGTGGAAAATCAGTTTACAGAGGAGCTAGAGAGATGGAGGTCAGAGAGTTTAGTTAGAAGTTTAAAGTGAGATACAGTATCAAAGGCCTTAGAGAGATCAAGGAATAAGCACTTCAAAGTAGAGAAGAGGGTGGTGTTTGAAAATGTATTAATCTTGCAAAGGTGTAAAGGTGAGAAATGAAAGAGAGATGTTGAAATTAGCTGTGCCTGAGGTATGGTGCTGGTGATGTGAGTGATGGGGAGAGTAAGTGGTAGTGTTTGATAGGAGAGTGCAATGTGATATGTGGTTGATAGTAAAAGGAAGGAGAGAAGGGTAGCAAAAAGATAAGCAATCATCATGATGAAAGTAAGTAGTACTTGAGAAAGAAGAGTGAGAGTTTAAAAGATTTGTAAGAGTTTGCACTAATTAAGGATACTGAGGATTAGGGGGTGCTTCTTATATGAAGTAAGTGTATAGGAGATAGAGGTAAGGTAGGAGGATACAGAGAGGGAAAAGATTAATTTAGTGAGACTAGGAAGGAAAAGAGTATGGTGGTAGAGGAAAAAATAGAAACGAATTGTTAATTGGTGGAGAAAGCTGATTGGTTTGAGTGAAGGAAAAGGTGTGGTTTAGACAGTACAAATGTAAGGAAGTTGGGTGTGGGTGGGAATGCGGGTAGGGTAGGAGAATGGAGCGAGCCCGAGCGCAGTGAGGGTGAACAGAGCAGGCTAGCCCAGCTGGAAGAGGCACGTGAATGGAAAAAAAACAATAAATTACACTGATTGTATACAGGTAAGTTATACACTTCCTGTAGTGGATGCCTAGATTTAGTAGTGAGAAAGTAAATTTAATTTTTGCAGGCATATAGGTCCAAAGCTCTTTTGATAGACTTATACACCTATGGTTTATGCTTTATATGAGATGAAGTGGAAAGCTCAGAAGAAAAACAGTAGAAAATATTACTGCAGAAGTTGTTGAAATAGAAGGTGATATAATGAAGGAGATACTGAAGAAATGTTACAGAATGAAGAGGAGGTTAAGGAAGAAACACCAGTTCAAATTAGGTTATTAATATAAGAGAAGAAAACAGAGTTGCCCTTTTAGAAAGTGAAGAAGAAGAATTGAAGATGGGAGAAAAATAAATAAGACATAAAGAAAAATCACTTTGTGGGAGACTTAAGAGAGGGAAAAGAAAAATAATATCTGATGGTAAAACACTTACAAAAAAAGGGAAAGTGTGATATATGAATTTTAGCATTAAATATGAACACCATTAGAAATGATATATGAGGATTGGCGGCGGAATGGTATAAAAAATAAAAATCTATATCTATCTATATATATATATATATATATATATATATATATATATATATATATATATATATATATATATAGTTCCACTTTATAATCTCTAAATACTGAAATCTCGAATTTCAGTACCTCGGGACCATAAAGTCGATTGCTTGAAATCCCAAAACCCCAAAACTGTGAAAGACAAAATTGCGAATACAAACACACTATACACCACACAACACATACACCATCCAACCCACATTACAACAAATGAACAAACAAAATACACACAAACACAAAAACACAAATCAACAAACCTACACTACATATAACTAGGGAGGCAAGTACCCCTGTGCCCTCACACCCCCTACTTATATATATATATATATATATATATATATACACTAACTCCAAGATCACACAGAAAAAGACAGTGAACTCAAACCCAGACATTTGTCAGTCTCTTGCACACACACACACACACACACACACACACACACACACACACACACACACACACACACACACACACAAACACACACACACACAAAACACACATATACAAACACTACCATATCTAACACTTAAACATTCCTACTTTTGCCTGCCTACCCTAACCCACATGTAGAACTTACAAACACACTCACATACACTCAAACACCCACCCAAAACCCTTACAGAACACTCACTTACCTTAAATTCAACCCAAATCCATGCACTACACCGGACGCCATCCACATAACGCACTACACGTTACGTAACATAAAGCCATAACCTCGAATTTGACTTAGTCAAACTCACAATTATGCACTATTGTTATTTTGAAAATTTGACTTTATGGTATGCGGATACTGAAATTTGAGATTTCAGTATTTCGAGATTATAAAGTGGAACTATATATATATATATATAGATATATATATATATATATATATATATATATATATATATATATATATATATATGTATATATATATATATATATATATATATATATATATATATATATATATATATATATATATATATATATCTATATATATATATATATATATATACACACACACCCACACACACACGCATACATGCTTGCCCTTCTGCAGTAATGTCTTCTTTTATTTGTTTGTTTTTTTTTTTTTTACAGTTTCAGAAGATCGATTTTCTGAAATATCGATATTTCAGCCATTTGATCTTCTGAAGTGTAACTATATATATATATATATATATATATATATATACATATATATATATTTATATTGCTTGCTGGATACCAACTGTAACTAAGATGAAAAAAGGAAAAGAATACAGTCAGAATCAGGGGATTCAAATTGTTTGGTCAGTAGGAAATGAAACAAATTCTGGAATAGGGATTTTATGAAATAAAGGAATAGAAATTCTAGATGCAACAATGGTACCACCAGGAAATGTAGTGATATGTGATATGAGAATGTGACAAAAATGTGCAAGATTAATACTGATTTATGCATATACTGATATGACAGAGATGAAGCACTTGTTTTGAAAAAATAAAAAAAAAAATGTGTTAATGAATATGTTGATTATGTTGGTAGGAGATGTTATCTGTAACCCAAGGAAAGAAAGGGAAAAATAACACAGGATAAGATCTTAAGAGAACTAATAAAACATGGAGGTTTAAAAATGGGAAAGAGTAGAGACTAGATATATAAAAGAGGAATTTTTAGGACTAAAATTGATTATACAGTTTACTCTAAAGACATAAAATAACAGGATAAGTACAGATGGCAGAGTTTTCTAACCATTCAGCAGTATGGGTGAGGACATGGGAAGACAGTGAAATAATAAAGGTGGAAAAGGGGATAAAGAGATTAATTGTATCATTTAAAATGGTGATAGAAACACTGAGAGAGGAAGATGTATTATGAAAAGATTATATTACGAGATCATTTTATAAAAACTGGGCATAGTGGTGGGTAGTGTATAAACAGGTGTATAAAATATATTCACAAGTGTTGAGAATGATAAAAAAGAAATAAGATGAAATATAGAAAATAAGAAAGAGATAGAACAATGAAGTGATATTATAAGGAAAACAGAAAGACAGACATATAAAATGAATAGAAAATAAGTATAACTTATATTACGTAGGTAAATATTTTTGTCTGAAAAGAAAGAAAGAGGATGTTTCTCCGTATTTAAGAAAAGAGGAAGAAAATATATAAAATGAGATCAGAAAGAATTGACACTATGTAGATGGTAAAGGAGACACAAAATATAAGCAAGAAGATGTATGGAGGTGGAAGATAAATTTGTTGTGGGAAAATGTATGAAAAAAGAGAATGGATGGGAAAGAAGAGCAGAAAGTAAAAAAAAATCTCAAAAAGTAAAGAATTTTGAGGAAAAGTATATAAGAATGTAAAAAATAGAGAATGTGATAAAAAGAAGAAAAGAATGAATCACCACTAGAAATAGATGGTATTATTAATGAATATTATAAAAAATTAAGAAAGATGAAAAAGACATTTAAAACATGAAATTAATTGTTGAAGGAAGATATAATGAAAGAATACATGTAGAGGAGTGGCAAAATTTGTAAGAAAAAGGATAAAAAATATATAAAAAATGGAAGCCTGTAACACTTGGGAATACTAAAATTAAAATGTTTATGAAAATACTACAAAAAAAGATGACAAAGGTATTGGATGAGGTAGTAAGATGAAGATTCTGTGGTATAAAAGGAAGAGAGGTAAAAGAAAGTCAATTATAGTGAAAGAAATAGTACAGATGATTTTGAAAGAAAATAAAGAAGTAAGACTGATAACATGATGCAGCTAAAGGCTGTGATACACTGAGCAATGAAACAATATAGCAGATTTTATAAACATGTAGTAAAAGATAAAAAATATTAATTCAATAAGAAATGAAACAGGAAAGGAAATAAGGATTTTGAGAGTGAACTTGGTGTGTAAGAAAGAGAGTGCTACTGGAACAAATAAACTGTTGGCTAGAAAAGTCTCGATTTATTATTTGGGGGGGGGGAATATATATATATATATATATATATATATATATATATATATGTGTGTGTGTGTGTGTGTGTGTGTGTGTGTGTGTGTGTGTGTGTGTGTGTGTGTGTGTGTGTGTGAGTGTGTGTGTGTGTGTGTGTATGTGTATGTGTGTGTGTGTATAGGTCCACTATGTAATCCCGAAATCCTGAAATCCTGAATTTAAGTATTTTGAAATTACATAGCAAAAACACAACTACAATGCATAATCCCGAAACCCCATAACCGCAAATTTTAAAATCCTGAATGTACACTACACATACAGCACACACACACACACACACACACACACACACACACACACAATTTCCCCTCACAATCAAATATATAATACTACACTACAGATAAGCAGGGGGGCAAGCCTACTTAAATATTCTAACTTCGGGATTGCATAGGCACACAAAGGAAACTCACACCCACACATTTTATAGTCCCTCACACACACACACACACACACACACACACACACACACACACACACACACATCACAGTCATAACACACACTTACACAAACTAAAGCCCCTAACCAACACACTTACATGTACATATGTACCTAAACTTCCACCCATCCATTCACACACAGCACCAGCAGAAGCGCTAATTCAACATCTCCGTGCTTCGGGATTTTGAATTTCTTACTTCTGCGGGTTTCAGAATTTTGTGTTTTCGGCTATATAACTTCAAAATACTGAAAATTCAGGATTTCAGTATTTTGGGATTACATATTGGACCCATATATATATATATATATATATATATATATATAGAGAGAGAGAGAGAGAGAGATATTATGTATTAGAAAAAAGTAGCATATCTAATGGAAATACATATGTTTTCCACTCAAATGGAAAAAGAGTTATTAGAGATTTCTTTGGTTTCATCTGGGGATCAAGTCTGTACCTAGTGAGAAGAGGGCCACTTTATAATAACAAAGGAGGAGGTGGTTGGAATATATATAAAAAATCAAATGGCATATTTATAATCAATGCATTTATTTTTGCTAATGAATAAGGTAAAAGAAAGAGAAAATAAATAATAGGTAAGGGCATGGCAAAAGCTTTGTCTTCTTAAAAGTGTATATGGCTAAGCATATCATACTGCCTGTGATTTCTTGTTCCTATGCTCCTATGCAAGATGTTATATGAAAATTATAAAATGTATGGGAAGAACAATAGGGAAAGAAAAAAATAAATGATATAATGGAAGAAAAATAATATGAGAATAAAATGAGATTAAAGAAGTTAAAAGTAAGTGATGATTATGGGAAAAAAGAATGGTATAATATGATTATCAAAAAAATAGTGAATCCATGGAAAGAATAAAAAGAACAATAAAAGACAGGGGAAAAAGGTTTGATAATTTTTATGAAGAAGAGAGTATTTTCTGTGGAAGATTGTATTAGTTACCAGTGAGAGGGAATGTGAAATGTAAGGTAATGGAGGAAAGAAAAAATTGTGAGTATAATAAAGAAGAAACAACAAAGCCATACATTTTGGATTGTAAAAAGAATACTACTTTTTGTGAAAAGCTTAAAAATGAATATAGGTGGGAAGGACTGAAATGTATAATTATGGTATTATATGAGAAGTATGATAAAGTAGAGAAACGTAATACTGACATCTTGGATAAAGTATTGTTTGTGCAATATGTGTGATATAGAAAAAAGATGTAAGGATTTGTAATGCATCAAGAAAAGTAAACAGGATAATATATCAGCTGAAGTAAAGAGATGGTTGTGGAGGAAAGGTTGAGGATATGGGAGAAATGTAAAAGAAAAGGAAATAAATATAATTGGATAAGTTTTTGTGTTGATAATGTGTAAATAATTTTAAATATTAAAGTACAATTTTAGAGTTTTTATGATATAAAATGGATGAATATGTTAATAAAACAACCTTTACTCTTTTTCATAGGGGAAGTTTTTGTATTACTTCCTCTGTGCTATCATCAAGGGAAATGTGGTTGAGCTGGAGGGTGAAGATGATTTACAATGGCAGCAGCATTTTGTAGTGTTTTAAAGTGAAGAGATCTAATCAGAAATGCAAGAAATTATTTTGCTTCAAGGTGATTTGCCTTCTGATGAGCTCAAATTATTAAGTTCAGCAGAAGAACCATGTGAATCACAGACTGTATCATTTGAAAGCATGGAAAGATTTGCAGAAACATTTTCAGCTGCTGGAGACTATTAGACTGCAGAGCAGAATATAGAGAGAGGTTTGGGTAACAGAATTAAACTGCTAGAACTTTTGACTTCAGATGTTTGTTCACTGGTCCAGTTAGGAAAGGTACAGTTTTGTGAATTAACTTTTGAATGTTTTCTGAACTTCTGGCTTTCTTCAAAAAAAGTCTGCAAACCAAGAAACAGCTACATCCATGGAACAGGAATGTTTTTCGTTAGAATTATACCACAAACAGAAACTGACCATACATTATATTTTGACTGAAGTAGAAGTATAGAATTATTTTTGTAATTCTGTCCATGGTTCACATAAAGTATTTGATGAAAGAGGCATACAAACTCTGGGGCTTCGGATATATGAGTAACATTGCTAGAACAACATGAAAAAGAGTTGCATATTCTTTGCTAAATGTAGGTTAGCCTAAGATTTTTTTTTTTTTTTTTTGAAGGGATGCCACACAACTTAATAGTTCTTGCCTGAAAAGGCAATGACATCAATGTGGTTAGGTTGTTTATATTAAAAATTGTGTTATAGACTATTCTGTATGTGGAGAAAAGAGGCATGTATGGATTGAATGTGCTACTTTGAAAGCTGATGATAATGCTTTGCCTCCTGCCCCTCTCCAAAACACACAGATAAGTCTTTCTCTCCCTTGCTATACAGCTAGAACCATCTGTGTTGGTCAATAAGGTTTAGTCTCAAACTGAAATTAGTGAGGAAAATTAAAGAAGTAATATGGGGAAAGATTATAATGATAACAGTATTTATCCAGAAAGCATGTCTGCTAAGGAAGAAGAGGAAGGGAGAAAATATATGTCAAAAACTAAACATATGAGATTTGGAAGACATAGCTTCTTGGGTAAATATTTATTATAGCACACAGTGATTGATACTGTAAATTGATTTAAGGACCTGAGCCTATGGGTAGATCCAGCTTTGAGTGTTTCTAATCATATCAACCAGTTGGTTAATGATAGTTTTAGAAAAATAGGTTATATGAAAAGATTTATAAGGTCTAGGAAATCAGACATGATGAAATCATTGTTTGTAAGTTATATTATGCTCAAACTAGAGTATGGAATAACAATCTGGCCAACTTATAAGAAAACAAGCTTGAATAAATTGGAAATAATACAGTGGAAATATACCAAGGGCATCCACAGATGTAAAAATTTAAATTATTATGAAAGACTAAAATTTCTAAATTTGTACAGTGGCTTATATAAATATTTAAGAGGAGACCTTATTCAGTTATATTGGATGTTTAGATTCAACTACCTCTGGTGATGTTTGGGATTGCCAAAAAGTAGTAGAGCATCATCAGACAACCTATGTAGAAGATTATATAGGCATGAAATATGTACTAATTTGTCCTCTGACAGAATAGCTGGAGCTAGACTACCAAATTATATTAAATCAAGCGCTGGTTCAGATATTTTAAGAACAATGTGGACCCATCATGGGAATGACTGTTTTGGTATATTGGCAGGCTAGAATGGCAATATTTCCTGTGCCTAAAGGATCTGTATTTATGCATGTATTCTATTAATGAGAAGTTCCTTGTTTGGTACAAGTTAAATGTGATTGATTATCACATTCAACCAAAAAAAAAAAAGTTCTAAGCTTGTTTGCCACCTTTCCTGCAACTAGTCTAGTCCAGATACAGATTTGCTTTATCCAGGACTGTTTTATAAGTTTCTCAGCCTCCCCCCAGACCTTTCTGTGTTGGAGGGAAGCTTCTAGCATATCAGTGGGAGTGGTAAGCACTAGGTAGCCTATCTACCACAAGAGGAGTGGTTTCTGGTCCAGAAATTCTAATTTATTGGCTGTTTGGGCATTTTTTTTCCATCCCTTTCAACTTTCTGGTTTAAAAGCTCATGTTTGCACACTGCACAGTGGCATTCAGCTGCTCTTCTATTTTCCCCTTAGAATGTGCTTGTTCTTTTACTTCTTGCACTTCAGTTAGCTTAATCAGCTAGAACTTTAACAGGCTTCTGTAGCATTTATTGTAGCACACTTAGGTGCTATCAGTACTAGCTGTTACTACACAGTAACAGCAACAGTATGTATTAGTTATGACCACCTCTCCTGGTATGATTGCAGGGCAATTTCCTGTGCTCTCTCCTGCTAATCCGGTGCACTTGGGCATTCTGAGACAGTGTGGCAACTGTCTAATGTACACAGACAACCTTCTCCTCTTACCTCCCAACACTCATACCTGTGAGAGATGCACTTATATCGCCAAATTGGAAGCAGTGCACGCTCCAACCAAGACCGGACTTGCTGGTCAAGAGCAGAAGGTCAACACCTGCAACTCACTACATAGAACACACAGCCCTCCAAAACACCAACCATCACAACCCACACATAGAAACACAAGCCATACACCCACCTTCATGGAGGCTCTCAATAAAACTTTACCCAAACAACAGAGACCCCCCTAGACAGAAACACACTCGACTACCACAACACAACACCAATTCCTGAACACATAGCTTACCACCACAGTGTGCCCCTCAACTTAAGGTAAAACAGTTCACCCAATGT
Organism: Protopterus annectens; assembly: GCF_019279795.1. NCBI lineage: Eukaryota > Metazoa > Chordata > Ceratodontiformes > Protopteridae > Protopterus > Protopterus annectens. The sequence goes on along the minus strand of NC_056726.1, from coordinate 562,907,292 downwards.
ACTAATCATAGGAGACTCACTTATGAGGCACACTGATGTCCCACTCACTAGGTTGAGCAAGGAGAAGGTGACAGTCAGTTGTCTATCAGGTGCAAGGATCCGCCACATAACAAATGCACTCAGGTCACTCCACAACAAGTAGAACTATGACTCAGTCATTGTCGATGTGGGTGTGAATGACCTGAAATGTACCATCCTGGACTACATGAAAAGAGATGTGATGGAACTCTTGGATTATGTGACCCAAGCAGGTATGACCCTAGCCCTGAGCAGTATTCTACTGTCACCCAGAATTATGCCACAGTATGAGCATTAAAATGATTGACTTCAACAATTAGCGAAGTTTCTGGTGTCATTCTAAGGGGATCCAGTATCTGTCTGCCTGGGAAGACATGATCGACAGACCTTGATGCTTTGCTAGAGACGGCCTGCATCTGTCACCCCTGGGATTCTGGGTACTGGCTAAGGCTCTTGCCACCCCTATAGTGCCTTTTTTAGGCAATGTTCCAAAGACCAAAATTCCACCATAACTGCTACAAACAAATGTAGTCTGAGGGTCATGCTGCTCAGTGCTAGAAGTCTAAATCTCAAGATGCACTTGCTCAAAGCTCTCCTCAAAATGGAGAACATTGACATCTGTGCTGTAACGGAGACCTGGTTTAAAGAGGCAGAAAGCACCCCTGTGCTCCCCCACTACAACTCATTCCATACCTTTCAGCCCCAGAATATGTCCGGAAGCTCCAAAGGCAGTGATGTCTCCATATTCTTAAAGGATATGCACACTTCTAGACTGGTAGCCCAGCATAATGCATCCGAGATACTTCAGGTACAACTAACACTGGGTAAGATGGCAATACAAGTCATAGCCTGCTACAGAACCCCAGGCATGTGCCTAGACTCTCACTCCAAGTTCCTAAGCACCCTGGAATCTATCAAGGTCCAATCCAATACTCTCATACTGGTGACTTCAACTACCCTTCTATCAACTGGGAAAACTACTCAAGTACCAATGTACAGGCCCAACACTTTTTGGAATTTATCAGTTCCAATGACTTGGACCACCTCATTCTGACCCCCATTAGAGGAAGCAACATTCTCAACCTGGTTATCACCAACATGGGAGACAGTTTCTCCACAGCTATAGTCAATTCTTCCCTGGTTAAATCTGACCACAAACTGATCACCATAGAAATCTCCATCTCACCTACAACCTGCTAAGGTGACCACCCTGAAAAACTTCTCTAAAGCCAACTTTGGGCTACTAAAAACAGAGGTGGATAACTTCTCGGCACCCATGCCACTGGAAAATAGATGCATGACTGCTGAATCATACAAAAATGCACTGTACGAGCATGTACACAAATGCATGGACCCTGCCATACCAAATAGAACTAAAATGCTCTTCTCAAAAAAAAGGAAGCCAATCTGGTGGTCCCTGGCCATCAATAAATGCTACAACAGAAGGAAGAAACTGCTGCAGAAAAAAATGAAGTCACAAGACTGGAAAACCTCCCTTATCAGTCTCAACAAAAAGCTGAGATCCCTTATCAAATCCTCTAAGGCCAGCTATAAAGACAAAATTGTGGCTGACACTATAAACGACCACAAAGCCTTCTATAGGTATATCAAAAACCTCAAAGGCAATACCCAGATTTGCTCTCAGTTATTGCACAATGACACCTCCTATACTGAGCCAACAGATATAGCCAACATACTGGCCAATAGATTCAGTGCCAACTTTACCCCCCCCCCCAAAGGCCCTATCACAATACCAGATGAAAGCCTGGTACCCACCATTTCTGCGGCATAGGTAAAATCTGCATTGTCCAAAGCGAAGAATACAGCATCCATGGGACCTGATAATATCCCTGGCTGTGTCCTACATGAGCTACAAAATGAACTGGCACCACATGTGTGCCCTATTCAATCACAGCCTTACCTCAGGCTATGTCCTTAATGAATGGCGCACTGCTACAGTCATCCCACTTCATAAAGGGGGGAACAACTAAAGACCCTGGGAACTATGGCCCCATTAGCCTGATGAGTCTGGTATGCAAAGCTATGGAGTGCATCATCATGGACCTACTTAACAAAAATATAGGCAATCTCCAAACTCTTGACCCCATACTGTCTGGCTTTGTTAAGGGGAGATCCTGCCTGCTGAACCTGGTTGACTTCTTCAAGGCAGTCACCAAGGCTGTGGATGAGGTTAAGGCAGTGCATACAGCCTACCTTGACCTGGCCAAGGCCTTTGATACCATTTCCCACTCAGATATCATTGATAAACTCACCTATCTAGGCATCAATCTTTATATCACTAGGTGGGTTGCAAATTGGCCCACAGACAGGACCCACAAAGTGAAAGTTGCAGATTCCAAGTCAGACTGTCAACCAGTCACAAGTGGAGTCTCACAGGGCTCGGTCCTGGGCCCTCTCCAGTTTGGTATCTACCTCTCAAAAGTCCAGACCAACACAGAAGGACTCTGGCTGACCAAGTTCACTGATGACTGCAAGCTAGGATTCATTACCAACTCCCCAAGTGATGCAGACATCTTACAAAAGGGCCTTTCTGAGACCAATGACTGGTGTCGGAACCATGGCCTGAAGCTTAATGCCAAAAAATGCGTTATAATCCCTTTTGGAAAAACCTCAATTCCCAAGAATTACCACTTTGATGGGAGCTCACTGAACACTGAAGGGGCCATAAGAGATCTGGGCACCCAGGTCAACAGCCACCTCACCTTCGACAACAACATTGCCACTGCGGTCAGAAAGTCCTTCTACGTGGCACATCTTATAACCAAAGGTTTTGCATCCAGGAAAAAAGAGGTCATCATCCCTCTCTACTCATCCCTCATTAGACTAGTCATCGAATATAATGCCCCATTTGGTATGTACCTGACCAGACATCTACAACAGCTGGAGACACCACAAACGTACCTTACAAAAAGGATCCTAGGCCTTAAACACATGTCCTACATGGACAGACTCAAGAAACTTCAGTTGTTGTCAGTCTCTAATCCTCTACTTAGAGGTGATCTCTGGTTGACTTACAAAGCAATGTCTGACCCAGCCCTTCTTGAAATGCTACACCTATTAAAATCCCAATCCCCCCGTGCCACATGCTCCAGAGATCACAACCTCATTACCACAGTTAACAGAACATGCTGGAGTGACAGGTTCATCTCCCAAAGACTCTGGAATAAGCATCCCATTCATGTCAAAGCACCTCACTGGCCCTCTTCAAGAGAAATCTTGACGAGTGGATGGGTAACAGAAAGTTCACTCCAAGGATCATTCCAGTTGCCCTACTGGATAGGGGCACAGTGAACTAACATCAGGTGGCACGGTGCCTGGGCAATTAATTTTGAGCTAGGCTTGTAAAGGCTCCAGGGCCATTAGCCTAGTACACACCTATGAACCTATGAACCTTTTACATGAGAAGAACTGCAGAAAGTGATTAGTAAAGCTAGTGCAGACACAATTCCTGGAAGGTCATGCATTTAATAAACGTGTGTGTTCCTGTAGAGAAAAAAAATGTTTCTTATCAGTCTGAAATGAATGTCTTCTTTCTGCCCTACATTCAGATGATATCTGTAGAGGTTTAGTAAAATATATAGGGAAAAATGAATTATATGTTAAATCATCATCAACATCTTCCTCATCCCCCTTTTTCCCATTTTTTTGCATGGGGTCAGGGTATCATGTTAACTGTCAACATTTTTCTCAATTCAATGCCACATTCCTGCCTTTGTTGACACTCATGCCTGACTGTCGCAGATCTTCTGTCACATAATCCATCCACCTCTTTGTTGGACATCATGTCCTCTTACCTTCTTCCTGTCTGTCCCAAATCTTCTTCACCAGGTTGTTTGGTTGTTTTCTGCTTTTCTGCATGTGTCTGAACCACAGTGTTTTGTTCTCTCTGATTTTTTTCTGCAATCGGAGCTACTTTGGCTTCTGGACTTATGTCCTCATTTCTTGGCCTGTCCCAGTTTATGCATCCTACCACCCTTCTCAGGCACTTCATTTCCATAACCTCTAGCTTCCTCATCTGCTCTGCCTTTATGCCCAGGTTTCTGTACCATAGAGTAACACTGGTTGCACCACTGTCTTGTACACCTTACTTTTCAGCTTCTTTGGCATTCTTCTGTCATTGAATACACCTGAGAGTCTATGCCAGTTGGCTGCAGCCCCTCTGACTCTAGCTTTGAGCTTTTCATTCAGACTTCCCTTCTCCTCAACCACCCCTCCCAGATGCCTGTTCCACTATCTACTTTTCTATTTCAATTCTCAGCTTCCTCTGATTTCCCCAATTATCTGCCATTACCACTGTCTTATCAGTGCTTAGTTCATCCCATGTGCCTTCAGTTTTGTATTCCATTCCCCTATCCTTTGCTGAAGTTCTTGCTCAGAGTCTGCCTGTAAAGTCATATCATCTGCATACAGCAAATTGTTGCTTTGTCCTCTCTCTGACCTATTTGCTAATGTAGTCCATCACCAGTATGAACAGCAGTGGGCTCAGAGCTGAACCCCGGTGCACACCTACTCACACTGGGAACCTCTTTGTAAGACCAAACACTGCTCATACTTGAGTCATTTTGCTCCTTGTACACAGCCTGCACTAATTCTACTAATGTTTCTGGGAATATGAACCACCACAGTACTGACAAATCAGCTTTCTTGGGAACTTATCATATGCTTTCTCCAAATCTAGGAATGCCCAGTTGGACTCTTTCCTCATCTCTAGCTTCTTCTCACCTACGTGTCTCACTGCAAACATCGGGTCAGTTGTGTTGTATCCTGACAGTCAACCTCTCCAGAACATTTATGCAATACGAGAGGAGTCGGATGCCTCTGTACTGACCACAGTTGTGGATGTCCCCTTTCTTCTTATACACTGACATGAGTATGCTTATTCTCCAGTGATCTGGGATATGCCTTTCTCTCCACACTGCTATGAGTACCCTCAGGAGATATTTTTCCCCTATCTCACCCAACAACTTTATCATATCTGCTGTGATCTCATCTGAGCCTGCTGCTTCCCCTGACTTTGTTTTACCTAGTGCTGTTCTTACATTTTATAGGGTGGGCTCCTGTTCTTCTTTCATTATAAGCTGTCTCTGGGGCATTACAGCTTCAGTGTGGTTTTCTTCATTTAGAAGCTGCTGAAAATACTCCTTCCATCTGCCTTTGATGGCCTGTGGACTGGTGAGTAGGTTGTTGCTGGCATCCCTTATGAAGAGTGTCTGACTATCTTCTTTATCTTTCTGTCTTTGCTTTGCGATCTGATATAGTTTATTTGTGCCCCTTACTGAGTCACTTTCCAGAAGCTGGTAGAGTGCCTCTGATGCTGTTATTTGTTATTGCAAATCCTTTCTTATCTTCTTTGTTAGCCAATCAGCATTCCTTCCTATCCTGGTCAGTCATTTCTTTTTCCCACATTTTCCTGCACTCCTTCTTTCTTTTCATAATTTCCTGGACTTCTGCAGTCCACCACCAGCTTTCCTTATAGAACTATATTTCAATACCTGGCTCAGCCACATAAAAGTTCTGTAGTCCTCACATATGCTGTTTTGAGGCGCTGTCATTTTTCTTCAACTCCACCTATTTCTTCCATTCTTGGGGTGCTACAGCTTGAGTATTTCCTTGAATTGTTGTACTTTCTCTCCAATCAACTTCCAGGTCTTCAGCCTGGTCTCTGTTGACCTTAGAGCCATCACTGAACACTACTTGCAGCTGATTGTGGCAACCAGTAGTTTATGCTGTGGGACGATTGTTTCACTAGGGATAACTTTGCAATCATGGATTCTACCCCAGTGCCCTTTCCTTACTAGAAGAAAGCCTACCTGAGTTGCATGTTGGCTGCTGTTGTATGTGATCTTGTGACTGTCTCTCTTTCTGAACCATGTACTAGCTACTATCTAGCCACTTGTCAGACAAAAGTCCAGAATGGCCTGTCCTTCTTTATCCCTGTTGCCCAATCCATGTGGACCCAGGCAGTCCTCATATCCTGTTCTGTCTGTCCTGATATGTGCATTCAAGTCACCCATTATCAACATCAATTCATGTTGTCCTGCTTTATTTAGTAGGTCCAACAGCTGCTGTCTAAATACACTCTTTTCCCATTATATGTTAAACAAGACTAGAAAAATTGGAGACCATCGATATTATGCAATGTCGATTTCAAAATCTTCATGTGTTTTCTATTGAACAGGTTTATGAAGGTCATGCCGAGTTTGTTAGAGGAAGGTATTTATGGGATAAAGGGCAGCCCTATTTGTGATATGTTACTTCTTTAAGAAGCGACATCAGGGATAGCTAATAGCATGGTTATGGGCAAAGTGATACCATGTGATGTTCAGAAGACTTTTGATTTCCTTCATCATGATAGTATTTGGGATATTTTGAGAGCTTATGTTTTTCTGATGGCTCCCTATTAGTGCGTCAGCACTCAAAATGCCCAGTGCCGAAAAACAGAAAAAAAAGACAAAAACACAGGAGACAAGAGAATCTTGAAAATCACCCTCCACAGCCCTTACATGTCCAAACTTGTGTGTACATATATATATATATATATATATATATATATATATACTAACTTCAGGATCGCCATACTTCTGAGAAAAGGGAATGTTTTGCAAAATTGCATGTAAGTTTGATCTTTCGGCCATTCATTCTCCTCATTTCGGGATTTTCTCTAGCAGGTCCCAACATTTAAAATGGTTACCTTTTCTAACTGCATTTTGCCATTTATTAAAGTTGCTTATTCAGCTTCTTGGGTTAGAGCTCTAGTAAATGGTTGACTAAGTAGGCAAATTAGGATAGCTGTGGGGAGGGGGTAAAACAAGGTTGTCCATTAAGGCCTTTATGATTTGGGCTTGTTATAAATTGTATTCTATTAACTGTCACTAAATATTTGTGGAAAGCTATAACAGAGATATTACCCTCTGTGTATTTATCATTGTTTTTAAATTCCACAGACAATGTGGTGAAACCTGTAAGAAACACCGTTTAGGTTAGACAAGTCTTAGATTTTTTAATGTACTTTTTCATACAGTAGGATTGATCATTAATAAAACTAAATGTCATAGTTTTAGGGAAGATGTAATGATTTATGACATACCTTTTCTGCAGTATGGTTTTGTTATAATGTTTGGCAAGGAGCAACTAAATATTATCATTACATAGAAAACTTTTAAGCTATCATGTTGGCAAAAGGAATATCTTTTACATTATGTGTTTTAGGCAAGTTAAACTACTTAGTTAGGATTTATTTGTTTCCTTTCTTTTTAGAGACTCAGCTGAGTTTTTATTTTTCAGTTATACGGGATTCTTGTTTGCACCCTACGGAAAGAGGAATATTATATGCTCCTGTTACTCAGAGAGGGTTAGGTTTGATTCACCCAGTATTTGTCTTACACACTTAATATCACATTCTTTCCAAATGTGAAGCCTCTAGTGTACTAGATCTTATCTTTTATCTGCATTATGATGCATATATTATAGACAATGCAAACAGGAAGAAGTTTTCAGTTAAAGGAGAACACCCGATGGTGCTCAAAAGACTTAAGAGACCAGAAGCTCTCTTTGCCATTCTGACCTAGCATAAGACAAAGGTTTTATGATAAAATAATGGGAAACTATTTTATAATACACTCATGAGATAACTGTCGTGAAGGACTATAGATGTACTTTATAGGAGTTATTTGTTTATTTATTTGCATTTGATTACTAGGAAGTTCAGATTGGGTCATACAAGACTCCTTTTCAGTGGCGGCGAGGAAGAAGAGCACCAAAAAACATATTTAATGAGAGAAAATACATAACAAAGGACTATAGCAGAACCCGTGTGAGTACAAAGAATATCTGAAAAGATTCAACAACAGCTAGATATCTAAGTGAAAGTATTAGTTATCAAAGGGGGAACAGTAATAAAAAGGTGGATTGCAGTAGAAGAAGTTAGGATCTGCAGTTGCAGAAGAGTGAAAAAGACATGGACAAAATACTTTGTATGTGTTTATGAGTCTTAGAAAAAGAATTCCCTGCAGAAATATTATACAACAAAACATGGGATTTAACTTCCATGTTGAAAAGTATATGGTTTTTGTTGTAGTTTAAGGGATGTGGGACTGGTTTACTTTGAGTGATGTTACTACGATACTTGTAATATTTTTATTGATAATCTGTTTAATTTGTCAGTGCAGTTTATTTTTTTTTTTAATATAGTCCCCCTATGCTTTTCAAAATGTGTCACAAATGTTTTACATTCATCTGAGCTACCACCAACTCAAGCAGATGGGACCTCGGTTTAATGTCTGATCTAAAAATGATGCACTCAGTAGTACAGCACCTCTAAAGGCTACATGACAGTGTCAGCAATTTGAAAATTAATCCAGTCACATAGAGGGAGAATAGAACCCACAGCCATCTTGTCCTCCTACACCGAAGGTGAGTATGCATAGTGCAGCACCTCTAAAGGCTACTTTACAGTGTCAGCAATTTGAAAATGAATCCAGTCACCTAGAGGGAGAATAGAACCCACAGCCATCTTGTCCTCCTGCACCGAAGGATATATATATATATATATATATATATATATATATATATATATACAGTGGATATAAAAAGTTTATACACCCCTGTTAAAATGCCAGGATTTTGTGATATAAAAAAATGAGACCACAATAAATCATTTCAAAACTTTTCCCACCTTTAATGTGACCTATAACCTGTACAATTTAATTGAAAAACAAACAAATCTTTTAGGGTGAAAAATACTCAGTTGCCTGCTACAGTAAAAGCCATGGTTCACATGGAGAGCTTACAAAGCATCAAAGGGATCTCATTGTTGGAATCACTCAGGAGAAGGGTACAAAATATTTCCACGGCATTGGATATACCATGAAACACAGTGAAGACAGTCATCAAAAAGTGAAGAAAATATGGGACAACGGTGACGTTGCAAAGAACTGGACATCCCTCCAAAATTGATGAAAAGACAAGATGAAAACTGGTCAGGGAGGCGAGAGACCTACAGCAACATTAAAGGAGCTGCAGAAATTTCTGGCAAGTACTGGTTGTGTACTACATGTCACAACACTCTACCATATTCTCCAATGGGGTAGGGTTGCAAGACAGAAGCCTTTTCTTACATAGAGAAACATCCAGGCCCAACTAGAATTTGCAACACAATACATCAAGTATCCCAAAAGCATGTGGGAAGATGTGTTATGGTCTGATGAGACCAAGGTTGAACTTTTTGGCCACAATTCCAAATGGTACATTTGGCGCAAAAACAACACTTCGCATCACCAAAAGAACACCATCCACATGGTGAAGCATGGTGGTGGCAGTGTCATGCTTTGGGGTTGCTTTTCTTTAGCTGGAAATGGGGCTTTAGTCAAGGTGGAGGGAATTATGAACAGTTCCAAATACCAGTCACTTTTGGTCCAAAACCTTCAGCCATCTGCGAGGAAGCTGAAGATGAAGAGGAATTTCATCTTTCAACACGACAATGACCCTAAGCATACATCCAAATCAACAAAAGAATGGCTTCACCAGAAGAAAATTAAAGTTTTTGCCCAGACCTAAATCCAATAGCAAATCTGTGGGGTGACTTGAAGAGGTCTGTGAACAAGAGATGCCCTCACAATCTGACAGATTTGGAGCACTTTTGCAAGGAAGAGTGGACAAATATTGCCAAGTCAAGATGTGCCATGCTGATAGACTCCTACCCAAGAAGACTGAATGCTGTAATTAAATCAAAAGGTTCTTCAACAAAGTATTAGTTTAAGGGTGTGCACACTTACGCAACCAGCTTATTATACATTTTTTTATTATTTATTTTTTTTCCCCTAACAAATTTGTTTTTCAATTGAATTGTACAGGTTACAGGTCACATTAAAGGTGGGAAAAGTTTTGAAATGATTTATTGTGGTCTTGTTTTTTTTATATCACAAAAACCTGGCATTTTAACAGGGGTGTGTAAACTTTTTATATTGTGTGTGTGTGTGTGTGTGTGTGTGTGTGTGTGTGTGTGTGTGTGTGTGTGTGTGTGTGTGTGTGTGTGTGTGTATTTTTTAATTTATGAATGTGTCTGGGGGATATAAATTAGGTGGCACTTGTACCAACAAAGTGCATAGGGCATCAGCAGTAACTAAAATAGCAAAGTACTTGTTAGCACTAGCTATAATCACTGAACGTCTCAGAGACATTCATATTTGCAAATAATGAGGTCTTTCCTCATGTTGGATAATTTGTCTTGGAAATGCTGAATTCCTTGATCTTACTAAAAGGCCCTTTTTGATGCAGCCTTACAACAAGCATCTGGGCCTATTTATGAATCCTGGCCAAATTCTTAATTGTCATTTAAGCCTTCCAAACTTATTGATTCTTTTAGAGGCATTATGTTCCATAGGATACCAACTTTCTGATGAAAAAATATTTTTCTTCAAGTTTGTGCTGCATTTTTCTATTTCTTCTAGAGAATAGTTGTTCATTGTATTACATGCATGAGATACAATCTAAGCTCTTGGTTGTTCATACCATTGTAACATCTCCATTGCTCTGTTTTAGTGCCGAGAGTGCAGACTAAAGTAAGCTAATCGATCTACATAAGTCAACTTTGTCACAGCCATTTTTTTCATTGTGAAGTACATTTGAATATGTTCAAGTTTAATCATATCACGTAGAATATATGCAAATTATGCACAACATTCTGTTTGTATTCTAACAAGGAACCTATACAAAGACAGCAATGTCCTTGATGTCACCATATATAGTATTGTTTTCATTGTACATTACATTTCCTTATAAGGGTTGACCATTCTCGTGTGTGTGTGTGTGTGTGTGTGTGTGTGTGTGTGTGTGTGTGTGTGTGTGTGTGTGTGTGTCTGTGCATACATACAAATATATATCACTTTGCCAAAACGGCATGTTATCAAACACCAGGAACATCGCAATTTCACTCCAGGAAATGAACCACTGGGCCATCATGGGTTTAGCAACAGGGACAGTCACAGGTGAATGTTCTGCTTTACGACTCTATGGAATATTCTCAGGATCAGGGATACCTGCTGGAATGTCCTCTGGAACTGGAACATTGGATATGTTACTCTGAGAACTACAGTCTTTATTACAGGCAAGATGCTGTAACACTGGATCGGACACTAGTGATAAATGTTTCCAATTCAACCTAAATTCTATTCCCTGTGATTTCATAATGTACAATCTCAGCTCTTGACACAAACTTTTCAGAAATCCAAACTGATCAAAACCTTTTGCTGTCTGCATCCTCACTACCTCTCCTTCTTGTAATGGTTATAGTGGTTTGCTGGTCTTAACATAATAGGACTTCTGGGACAAATGCTTTTTTAGGAGTTGAGTTTTCACTGCTTTTTTGTTCTTAACACATGGAACCAACAAATTAATAGATTGGTAGTGTGGTTCTGGTTTGTCTCGCCAAAAGTCTCTGGGCAGACAAACCAAGATGATTTTCATGAGGAATGTTTCTGAGATTCGGGAGATTTAGAAAAACATCAGTATTGTCTCATTTTGATTTTTCTAACAGCTGTTTTGCACTTTGAACTGCACATTCTGTCAAGCCATTTTACTGCAGGTATTCAGGACTACTTGTAATATGAACAAAGTCCCATGCTTCAGCAAATCTTTTGAACTGCTGACTTGTAAACTGTACACCATTGTCAGAAATGACTCTGTATGGACTACTATGGAAAGAAAAATGTCTCTTCAACTTATTGATGACAGTATTGGATGTTAGGTTAGGAAGCAGGTCAATCTTAAACCAATTTGAATAACAATCTACTAATACCAAGTAATGTTGATTATTCCTCTCAAAGATGTCTGTAGCTACTATCAACCAAGGTAGTTCAGGAATCTGTCTTAACTTAAATGGTTCTTTTTGTTGATGGAGTTAAGTATTATTACAAACAGAACAAAAAGAAAGTACTTTCTCAATATTTTTTGACAAAGAAGGCCAAAATACTAGTCTTCTCAACTTTGTTTTGGTAGAATCAATTCCTGGGTAGCTATGATGTAAGATCTTAATGTACTCTTGTTGCAAGGATTTTGAAAAAATCACTTTTGGACTTTACATGATGATACCATTGTCAGTCAAAATCTCCTCTCTGTAAGGAAAGTACTGCTGCACTTCTACTGGTAAACAAGATTGCTTAGAAGGCCATCCTTGACTGAGGAAGTAGTTAATTTCTGGAGAATTGGATCTGAATCTGTGTGAGTTCTAAGTTCATCAAGACGTGTGGAAGAAAAATTTCTCACTTCCATGACTTCAAAATCAGGTTTCTCATTTTCATGCTGTTCAGTGTTTTTTCTGGGTGATCTGAATAAAGTATCAGCAAGATAAAGACATTTGCCTTTGTGTAAACAAGACTGAAAGTGTATTTTTGCAATTTGAGCACCATGTGTTTTCATCTAGCAGGAGCTGTGTCCATTGGCTTTCTCAAAATAGTGACTAGAGGTTGGTGGTAGTCTCGATTTGAATAGGTCGGCCATAAATATAATCATGGAACTTCGAACATGCAAACACAGTTGCCAAGAGTTCCTTCTCTATCTGAGCATACTGCATCTCAGTTTGGGTAAGAGTTCTCAATGCATGGGCAGGTCTACCCTCTAGAAGAATGATGGCACCAAGACCAAACTTAGAAGCATCACAGGAAAGAGCTACTGGTTTGGGAACATCATAATGTCTTAAAGTAGGTGGACTGGCAATTCTCTGTTTCAAGACATCAAATGCTCTTTCATGTTATTCTGACCAGGACCAGGTTATATGTGTGTCAGTTCTCTTAGCGGGGCTGAAAGTTGGTTCAAATCTGGAATGAACTTGCCTAGATAGCTGACCATGTCAAGAAAATGTTGTAGGGCTTGGACATTGTCTGGAGCTGGCATCTGAAGAATTGCTGTTTGTTTAGAAGGATCTGGTCATAAGCCTGAAATGGTAAACAAATGACCAACATAAGTGACTTCTTGTAGCCTGAATTTACATTTCTAGGGATTCGGCTTAAGATTGAATTCACGACCTCTATCTAAAATTGTTTTGAGGTTTCTATCATGTTCGACTTTACCATTGCCTCCTACAAGAATATCATCTACTATAATAACACCTGGATAGCCAGAAAAAATTTGCTTCATTGCATGTTGAAAGACTTCACTGGCAGAATTTTTTCCAAATGGCATTCTCAGAAATCTCTACCTTCTGGATGGTGTACTGAATGTGGTTAACAATGAAGATTTTTGGTCAAGCAAAATTTGCCAAAATTTACTTTTTGCATCTAAGACAGAAAAAACAGTGGCATTTGATTATGCACATTGGATGATGAGGTAATTGTTGTGCTTTGTTCAAGTCTCTTGGGTCAATACATATTCTAAGATCATCTGAGCTTTTCTTATGAGCTACCACCATGGAGGATACCCATTAAGTTGGTTCTTCTACCGGACAAATTACTCCTTGCTGCACCATCCTGTCTTGCTCAGCCTTGACTCTGTCCTGCATAGCTACTGGAACTTTCTGTGCTGGTCTGATAATGGGCTTACTTCAGGGTCTAGCTTCATGGAGTACACAACTGGGAGTTTGCCTAGTTTGTCTTCAAAAAGATCAGCATAGTCAGAAAAAATAGTCTGGATGAAATTTGAGCTGTTATCCTTCAAGCTTACATGGTGGACTTCCTTGTTAAATGAAAGCAGTCCCATTTTCAAACTGTCTCTAAGGCATAATAATGACTGCACGTGTCTCTTGACTACATAAAATTGCAAGTCATAGCTGTTCCCAGCAGAGTAACAAGAAAGCACTTCTGAGCTTCGGTTTGAATTTCTTTACCACCATAAGCAACAAGCTTTGCATACTTCACCAAATCAAGCTTCTCACCAGCTTTTACTCTGGCAAATATTTCTGCTGACATAACATTGCACTTTGAACTAGTATCTACTTTCAGCTCTACAGGCTTCCCAGTAATCTGAACAGTATAAAATACTTTATTCTTTACTCACAAATCTACTGCATTGACTGTTTCACCAAGCACAGAAACACCATCAACATAAAAAGTAGTTGATCAACTTGCCTGTTTGAATGCTCTTTTTTAATAAAAGAATGAACCTCTTTTGATTTACAAAACCTTTTGAAATTATTCTACTTTTTTACATTTGTGGGACTGCTGACTAAAAGCTAAGCACTTTTCTCTTTTAAGTTCATGATTACCACCACAATTGTGACAGCTGACTATGAGGCTAGGTGGGGGAACATTCTTTGATTTAGTTGACTCACCCTTGTGCTTCACTGAGCATGTCCGCTTCACAGAGCACATTCTGGAACTTGCTAGAAAAGCTCTAAATTTCACTGAAGCTACCCCACCCTTGGATCTGTATGCTTTAACCACGTGCTGCATACTATCTACATTAGCACTGGAAGGCACTGATAGCATGCTTGTCTCATTTGTAAGCATATTTGTGTACTTTTCTGTGAGCTCATATATCTGGCAAATCTCTATGGCCTTATTCAAAGTTAAATCTCTGTCTCAAAGCAAAATCTTTCTCACTGTATCATCTTTAATACTACACACAAGCCTGTCTTTTATCAAGTAATCTCTCAAATCACCAAATCTGCACATTTTAGCTTTATTTCTCAAGTCGGTTATATATGCTGCAAAAGTATCACCAGACTTTTGATCCCTTGTGTAAAATAAGTGTCTTTCCATTGCAATATTCAGTTGGGAATTACACATTTCTCTAAATTTACATTTTAAGCACTTAGGATCTTCCTGAATTTCAGCCGGTACCACTATATGATGGTTTTCCCCTTCCCCTGCATACACAGCAAGTGCATACACAAATGAAAGCTCTCTTTCAATGGCTTCTGAAGCAGCAAAATTAAGCAGAATAAATGCCTTTGTATGGGCGTCTTTGTCAGAAAAAGCATCCTGTTTGAAAATATCATACTCTTCCTCAAACATTCTCCAGTTTTCTGCAATATTGTTATCAAACACAAGCAGACTTGGTCTGCAAATTCCTTCTACCATGCCAACAAATTATGTTTAAACACAATGCAAATATGGCCCTTGTAATTATGTATGAACATGCACACACACTAGGTACTTGTGATAACAGGAAAATGCACAATAAACTCTTTGAAAGACTGCACTTTGCGAATTATTCTTTGAAACGGCTGTACTTTGTGAAATAACTGTACTGAAATACTGCACACACTTGCCAACACTTTGCACACTTCGAATACTTTGAATAACTTTAGTTAATGCCAAAAAGTAGCACATAGTGAAAAAATACAGTTGCTTTCCCCTTTTTATACATTTTATGCGATTTGGATATGTTTCAAATATTTTTGTAATTTCAAATATTTTTATCAATATGTTGCAGTTTCGGCACTTTGTTTAATTAGAAATTCATTTTGAGCATTCCAAGTGCTTTGTTTTATATTCGTTGAGTAAAAAATCATTTTAAGCGAGTTTTAGTACCTGGAATTCATTTTTGACCTGTCTGTGAGTCGTTTAAGCAGTAGAGATGATCCACTCCTGTATATTCCTCCAACTTTAATTGTGCGCCTCATGGTTTTGACTCTGGATCCCATTCTGACACCATGTCACTCGTCTTGTATATATGAATAAGACAATGAGGCTTGGGTGTTCATTTAAGTACTTTATTACGTACAAACACATCAGGATAGACAGACAGAACATTAAACTTGAAATAACTGACTAGTACACACATGCATGCTTACACTTTGACTTCTCACTATAAAATGGCACTTTTGCTTACACATGCTCAGTACTTACTATATATGCACATGCCTGTTGACTGGAAAGCTTCTTAAAGGTATATCACACACACTGATTTACAATGTCAACTGTCACCACTTCTCATACTGAGAACCACTCTCTTACCTTCTTTGACAGTCATGTCACCTGTCTCAGGTCTCTCACACAATCCATTCATCTCTTGGCTGGATATCCTTGTTTCCTCTTGTGTTCTTTCTGGCTGTCCCAAATCTGCTTAACCAAACTGTCTTTTGTTTTTCTGCACTTGTGATGAAACCATTGTAATCTGTTCTCCTTGACCTTGTCTGTAACTGGGGCTACTCTTGCTTCCGTATTGATATCCTCATTTTTTCTCCTGTCTCGCAATGACTGTCTATTATTATTACAGCTTCAAAATGTGATGTTTGAAGAAAACATATTATTCAACATGTTGTATTGTTTCTGTTCCAGTTCTCCTTTACCTCAATGTCCAGAGGGTTTATTTACATGTGTGTTTACGTACATGCATGCTGCATCATTGCTCATCTTGAGTGAACAAGGAATGTAATAAGTTAAATAAAACTCACTATTCATTATTTATTTATTTATTTATTTATTCCAGTTTGGTGACCAGGGAGGTCCACTGGGCTCGAGAGCCCATTTTCAGTGGAGGCCCGGGGAGAAAAGCTCCACAATACAAAGTTACATTGCATAGAAAATTACAAGAAAAATATTTGTATTACAATCAACAGGTAGTATAACAATCAACAGGTAGTATAACAACCAACAGGTAGTATAACAATCAACAGGTAGTATTACAATCAACAGGTAGTATTACAATCAGCAGGTAGTATAACAATCAACAGGTAGTATTACAATCAACAGGTAGTATAACAATCAACAGGTAGTATAACAACCAACAGGTAGTATAACAATCAACAGGTAGTATAACAATCAGCAGGTAGTATAACAATCAGCAGGTAGTATTACAGTCAAAACAGGTATCATTCAGTAAAGTCAGCAAAACTATTAAAACATTTTCAAGAGAAAGACGGGCATACAGCATAATGGCTGGATGTGACTGTTTAGTTACATTTATAATCTAAGTACATGAGAGAAATTAGGAAGGTATGAAGGCACATAATACCCTGCAGACTGTTGAGTTGGTCCCCTCTGACACGTATTGCATGGTCCCCCATTCCCTACTGTCATTTCACTTATACACTTCATACCAACGTACCTTTGTAAGGCTCATATAGTTTTCTCTGAACCACGTGTGTGTGTGTGTGTGTGTGTGTGTGTGTGTGTGTGTGTGTGTGTGTGTGTGTGTGTGTGTGTGTGTGTGTGTGTGTGTGCACTCAGTCACACATGAATGTGTGTGTGTGTCTGTGCATGTGAGATACACTAACAGAAAGAGAGTGTGAGGATCTGTGTGTCCATTCTAATCTGTAAGTTGTATTTGTGTATGTCTGTCTCATGTACTTGAGAATGGGGATATGGGTACCTGAATGTTGCTTCTAGATACCTGTGTTGCTTACTTGGTCAGGCAAGTAGAGCACACAGATGAGCAGTCATTCAAGCTATTCACTTATTAGAGTCATAGTTAAGCCACTCCTGTTTTACTGTGATCCACATCCTTGGATTTTGTGCATGTCTCTGAATTACACTAAACTGGAGAAATGCAATTTGGACTGTCTGAACACGATGAGTTGTGCTGCAGAATGACTATGAACTCAATGGAATACTGCCTGCACATAATGAATGGCCTAACTGCTCCTTGCTTATCTACATTTAGGTTGAAAATGCAACCTAAGGAAACTTTGTGAGTATAATTTCCAGCTAATGTGTTTACTTTTTTAATACATTCTACACACGTTCCACTGCAACCTTATCAAAAACTAGTATTACCATCCAGCAGGTTTTCTAACCCAAAACAACAAGTCCACCAAGAGAATGTCAGGAATTAAAATCAGGCTCATAAAAAAATAATATCAACAGTAATAGCTTGTTTGTCTACCTATCTGATAGTTATTGATAAGTAAATGAATTAGTTAAATGACTCTTAAGCCATGACTCAGGTGCAAAGTACATTTTACAGAAAATACATTTAGAATAAGATCATAGCAATTAAAAAGCAATTAAGTCATGAGCTCATTTACACCTTTCTGACACTAACCTTCACAGTGTGCCATCTTCTTCAAACTGGGTGAAGTAGGTCAGGCCAGGCATAGATTTGCACGTGCCCTTCTAGCCATGAAGGTTGTTTTAAACAATGCTAAGGTTTCACTCTCTTTAACATATGGGAGAAGGTTATTCCAGACAAAAGGTACATTTTGAATATTGTATCTGACCCTCTATTGTGTTTTGTTTATATGCTGGTGAAATTTTTTAAGTCTTTAGATGAAGTGCTGTGGAGGTGCTGATCTCACCTATGCAAGATGTCCAGGAGGACCTTACAGGAGCAGAATGCAAGATATAGGTCAATTTATAAGAGCCTGTAGGAGACAATTGTACAGAGGCAGAGCTTTGACTTTGTCTTCGAATCGTAGGGTCTCTAGACCAGAAAGCTTTTTAGTCAGGAACCACTGGAGTCTTTCTAGATGGGCTATATATCTGGAGAAGTACATGCCAAAGGAGGAATTATAGCCAATAACTCATCTAATTAAACCAGAGTATAGAGAGACAAGAAGATTTTTTCACCTGAATAAGATGCCTTTAGTTATCAGTTGTGCTAAATGAAGGATTTTTCTGACTACTGTTAACAGATGGTGGTCAAAGGAAAGGGAGCTACCAACCAAGGTTTCAAATTCTCCGATTGTTGTATCAGTTTGGAGCAGGGTGTTAGATATATTAATGGCTGGGGATAGAAGTTTTTGCATTCAGTTTTAGTCCTTTTTCTGTACACTATTGGTTTGTGTGGTTCTGTTCTTGTTGCAAGCCAACACACGCAGCTTGCAGTCATCCGCAAATTTTGATGGACATAAGTCAGAATTAGTTGTCTGAAGGAAAAAGAGATTGAGCACTGATCCCTGAGATGCACCTCTAGTTACTTTTTCTTTCTTTTCCAAGGCAGGGCCTTCTACTTTGACTATGTGTGTTTCAACTTTAGCTGATTCCAAATCCATTTTATCATGTATGAAGCTATAGTAAGATACTTTCTTTTGTTAACAATAGGAGAATTGGAGATGGTGTCAAAGGAGTTGACCATGTCCAAATATTCTGTGCGGACTGCATGAGCATCATCCACAACCTCAATGACCTTCCTCAAAAATTCACTAGGTTCTGCAGACAAGATCTTCCCTTTATAAATCCAGACTGATGATGGTCAAGGTGTATGAGATTTTCAATGTTGCAGTTTATGAAGTCAAATATAACACACAGATAGCCTTACAGATTACAGTAGTCAGACTGAGTGGTCTGCAGTTGCCTGTTCGTCCTTTATGGAAGAGCATCATAATTGCTGCTATTTATGCATCAGGGACATACCCAATAGCTAAATATAAGTTGAAGAATTTATTAGGCCTGTTTGACATTGTTATACAACCATGATGTTGTCTGGTTCCATTGAAGTGGTATTTTTGGCTGTTGAGAATACAGTAAAGGCACACTTCTCTAAGATCTTAGGTGGTGCTATTGATTCAGAGACTTGTAGATTTTCAAAGGTTGTCTCTGTGGCGTAATTTTCATTAATCTTGTCTGACAGTATATTAGTCATGTCCTTTGGGTTAGAGTAGGCAATACCATTTTTAATTAAATCAGAGCACTGTTGGTAAGTGTTTAACAGCTTCCTAACTTACCTAAAGAAGGCTTTACAATTGTTCTTGGCCTCGAATGCCAGTTATACATGATGTTCAACTTCAGTCCTCCTATTGGTAGCTTTTAATTCTTTGCTTATGTATTTGTTTGTTTGTTTACATTCGTTTACTGGGAAGTCCAACTGGGTAAAAAAAAACTTTTCAGTGGAGGCCTGGGGTAAAAAGCTCCAAATACAATAAAAACAGAGGAAACAAAAAATGTAATAACTGTATATCAGACAATATGTACAATACAGTAATCAAGTATATCTCTCATTAAGAACTGAGTGCAAATAATAACTATAGCCCAAAAAATGAAATACTAGTAGTACTTCTGTGACAGACTGATTAAGAAAAACAATATCTTTATAATTATTGTACATCTGTACATATGACAGAAAATATAGCACAACAAAATCAAGTATAATATTTAGAAATGCAGTGGAAATAAAAAAAAAAACTTGTCATGAGAACAGAATGTACAGAAAAAAGTGCAACTTGACACAGACCTGTAAGGAAATCAATAAAGTAGGAAGTACTCTCTGAGAGGTAAAATATAGCATTGTGTAGCTATACAAGTATGAAGGTATGCAAAGTTATTAGGGTGGGCATAGTAAAGGGAGAAATATGAAAGGTCAGAGGTATGGCAGATTAGAGATACGGGAAATTACAGCGTTGAAATTGATTAAGGAGCTGCAGATATATATAGCAGAAGTCGTAATAGCCAAAGATGTATAGAAATGTTTAAATAAAGTGTTAATAACATTATATTGCATAACAAGTGAGTAGTGAGAGACACAAAAGAAAAGGGAGGAAGAGGAGTGTTAATGACGGTTTGGGAGAGAAAAAGAATAGAAGATCATAAGAGATACACACTTGGCTAATGTCTCTAACAAGACCTCTCAAATGTCCCTATTTTGGAGAAATGTTTCCATTTTCAGGCCTGATTAGGATGCCCCTATTTTCAAAGGTATATCCCTGTTACCAGCCTTGATTTACCCCTTTACACAATTTTCTTAATCCCCCTAATCACATATGATTTTTGAAACTGTGAAGGACACAGAAAACCATACTATATGACCAAATTACTAGTGGCAACAATAAATAAAAAGGACACACATTTTACAACTCCCTTTTTCTGAAACAAAAATAAATGACTTTATGTCATGCCATTTTGTAATACAGTTCATTAAAGTCTACAGATTTTACACTTTTTTTTTGGTAACGTGCTTATACATGCCCATCATTTTTGTCACCCTCTGTTTTTAAATATGTTTCTGAGCAGTATCCAACATTTCTACTGGAAGCAGGAAGAGTTATATAGTATTTGGTATTGAAATTTTATGCTAATTAAATGTCCAAATTTTTAGCTAGAAGTTTTTGTTTTTCAGGGGCATTGGTTCCTATTTTCAGTTTCTACAGGTTGAGAGGTATGGCAGCCCCAAGTGTTTTTTGTCTTTTCCCGGTTAGGGGTCACCACAGCGGAACTCCGGTACACTAATGATTGGCAGTAGATTTTTTTTTCTTTTTTTATGGTGCCGAGTTGCCAGCCCGACGCTCAACCTTCAGTGAAGGTACGCATGTATTTTGGAGGCCACTCGACTACAGGGAGGACATGCAGACTCCACACAGAAGGCACTCCAGCCGAGAATCGAACAGGAGAACCTCTTGCTGTGAGGCAACAATGCTACCGCTGTACCACAGTGGCTTTTTGGCAGCCCCTAGTGGTATTACAAGTAAATTCATAGCTCTCACCACAGATTTTGAGTATATTTGCTCTCTTGAAGTCCTTAAATTCAGTGAAGTGGTAGTTTTGGCTTTTGAGAGCACAGTAAATACACACTTCTGTGAGATCTTAGGTGGTGCTAGGGATTTAGAGACTTGTGGAGACTCAAAGGCTGTCTCTGGGGTGTCATTTTCATTAAAGTTGCCTGCCAGTATATCACTCATGTCCTTTGGGTCAAAGTAGATGATACCACTCTTAATTAATACAGAGCACTGCTGGGTATTGTTCACTAGCTTTCTAATGTAGAGTAGGTGATACCATTCTTAATTAATACAGAGCACTGCTGGGTATTGTTCACTAGCTTCCTAATGTAGAGTAGGTGATACCACTCTTAATTAATACAGAGCACTGCTGGGTATTGTTCACTAGCTTTCTAATGTAGAGTAGGTGATACCACTCTTAATTAATACAGAGCACTGCTTGGTATTGTTCACTAGCTTCCTAATGTAGAGTAGGTGATACCACTCTTAATTAATACAGAGCACTGCTGGGTATTGTTCACTAGCTTCCTAATGTAGAGTAGGTGATACCACTCTTAATTAATACAGAGCACTGCTGGGTATTGTTCACTAGCTTCCTAAGGTAGAGTAGGTGATACCACTCTTAATTAATACAGAGCACTGCTGGGTATTGTTCACTAGCTTCCTAATGTAGAGTAGGTGATACCACTCTTAATTAATACAGAGCACTGCTGGGTATTGTTCATTAGTTTCCTAATGTAGCTGAAGAAGGCCGTACAATTGTCTTTGTTCACCAAGGTGGGTTTATGGCATTACAATCTCTCTCTCTCTCTCTCTCTCTCGCTGTCTCGCTCTCTCTCCCCTCCTTGCTACTTTTCATTATTACTTATTCGTGCTGCTTAGTTCTTCCTCACTGCAAATGCCACTAGAGGTGGTCTCCAATAACCACCATTAGTGGTGACCTAGTTAATTTTCCCCGCTATCGTAAACTACAATAGTTAATTTTCCCCGCTATCGTAAACTACAATCAGTTTTGACCTGCACCCAGTACAGTGTAGCCCAGTAAAGAGAACTTAAAATAAAACCTTCCTGTGAATTTCACTGACCTACATCAAGGTGCTGCTAGTATTAGTATATTTACCTGCCTCTTCCCACCCCATGTAGGGTCGACCTTGCTGATTTCAGATACAACTCCATTGTAGGTTAAGAAGTCAACATGGTCCCAGATATTACTCTGTGTATTTTATAAACAACACTAAAGTGTACGCTTTGTAAGTAACTTTACATTAATCTGCCATTTATTAAATCTTTACCGATATACACTGCAGGTGCACAAACAATTTCAACCCAAGTAAGAGAAAGTCACCTGAAAGCTGAATGCACCAAGAGTGAGCACCCCTGCAAAGTAAAAAACTTTAGCATATCATCGCAGGTATCAATCAAGAATTTGTAATTTTTGAAAACCAAACACCCTTCTATAAAATCACACATAGTGATCTGCTGGAAGCTGAATTCGCATTTTCACCTTTGACTATATTAAATTTCATGTTGCTTAGTCACCCCTAGGTGTTATCCCCCACAGCAGCACTTTAGTGCATTCTTAGGCTTCCAGCTCACAAGATGCAACCTCCTCAACCATAAACCTCTACTCTTCACCCACACTCTTTGATCTGCTCTTTCACAGCATGTCTCTTTGCTCTGCACTAGTGCTAAATCCCCTAGATCTGAATCAAAATCAGCTCTCTGATAACTGCTTTTTCCACAAACACATTCTTTTCAAATCACTTGATGTCATGCACAGAAATTTCACTACAGCAATCCAATTTTCTAAAATTTAAATAACATCACAATACATTCAACAGAGATTATCACCATCATCATCATTATAAGAGTCTGCTAGCCTAGTGGGATTAACCTGGTCAACAAAGGGTAAATAAAAAATAAATAAATAAATAACATCAGCCCCCTTTTCCCATTTTCTACATGGGGTCAGGGCATTGCATCCATTTCCGTCTTTCTCAATTTAGTGCCACCCTTACACTTTCTTTGACAGTGATGCCTGACTTTCACAGGTGTTCTCTCACATAATCCATCCATCTCTTTGCTGGACTCCCTTATTTCCTTTTGCCTTCTTACTGTCTGTCCCAAATGTTCTTCACCTGATTGACTTTTGCTTTCCCACACATGTGCCAGAACCACAGTAATATGTTCTCTTTGACATTCTCTGGAATTGGAGTTACTTGGAGTCCTGCTCTGATGTCTTCATTTCGTAATCTTTTCCACAATGTACATCCTGCCATATGTTTTAGGCATTTCATTTCCATTACTTCTAGCTTCCTCAGCTGCCTTGCCTTCACTGCCCATGTTTCTGTACCATGCAGCACTGCATGCACCACTGTTTTGTACACCTTACTTTTCAGCTTCTTTGGCATCCTGTCATACACTGCCCTGACACTCAGTGCCAGTTTGCTGCAGCCCCTCTGATTCTAGCCTTGACCTCTTCATTCAGACTTTCCTTCCCCTCAACCACCAGTCCCAGGTACCTGAAGCTGTTAACTTTTTCCACTGTTTTCCTTTCTATCTCAGTTCACAGTTTTTTCTGATTTTCCCCCATTTGCTGCCATTACAACTGTAGTTCCATCCTGTGCACCTTCTGTTTTGCACTTCACTCCCCTTCCCTTGCAGAAGTTCTTGTTCAGAGTCTGCCTGAAATGCCACATTATCTGCATCCAGCAACCCTGTTCATCTGTCCCCTCAAACCTGTATGAACCACAGTAGGCTCAGAGCTGAACCCTGATGCACACCCACTCCCACTGGAAACCCTTCTGTAAGTACGAGTAGTACAAGTACTGCTTGTATTTATGTTATTGGATCCTTGTACATAGCTTCCACTAATTCTATGAATGTTTCTGGAACTTGAAACCATCATAGGACTTCCTGAATCATCTTTTTGGGACCATGTCATATGTTTTCTAATTCTAGAAATGCCTTGTTGGACTATTTCCTCATGTCTAGCTTCTTCTCAACTATTTGTCTAACTGTAAACATCAAGTCAGTTGTACTGCATCCTGATCTGAATCCAAACTGCTCATCTCTCATCTTACTTTCTTATACTGTGTATATTTGTCAACATCTTCAAAATCTTCCTGCAGTTTGACAGCAGTTCGATGTCTCTATACTGCCGACAGTTGTGAATTCCCCCTTTGTTATTGTGCACTGATCCTAGTATTCTTATTCTCCAGTCATCCGGGATATGTATTAGTCTCCATGATGTTATGAGTACCCTCAGGAGCCATTTCTTCCCTCACTCATCCAACATCTTGATTATATCTGCTGTGACCTCATCTGAGCCTGCTGCTTTCCCTGAATTCATTTTCCTTAATGCTGTTCTTACTTTTTGTAGGGTGGGCTCTACTTGTTCTTATATTATAGGCTGTGTTTGGGGCAGTATAGCTTTTATAGAGATTTCTCATTCAGAAGCTTCTGGAAGTGCTGCTTCCATTTGCCTTTAATGTCCTGTAAACTCATGGGTGTCTGAAGACTTCTTATTCTTCATCTTTCTGTCTTTGCCTTGCAAACTGATAGAGTTTCTTTATGCCATCTACTGAGTCACTTTCCAAACCAGCCACTGTGGATGCACAAGCCAGTGCATTTCTTTGTGCCAGTCCCAAGTCCGGACAATTGGGGAGGGTTAAGTCAGGAAGGGCATCCGGTGTAAAACTTTTGCCAAATGACATATGCGGACAACAGTACAGATTTGCATATCGGATCGGTCGAGGCCCATGCCAACAATGACCGCCAACAGGGTGTTGGTGGAAATTAGGTTACTGTTGGCCAAAGGAGAGGAAGAGGGGGAAGGCATGCCCGAAGGCAGGAAGAGAGGAGGAAGGTTAGGACTGTAGTAGTGAGGGTAGGAACTTTGAATGTTGGCAGTATGACTGGTATAGGGAGAGAGCTAGCTGATATGATGGAGAAAAGGAAGGTTGATATATTGTGTTTGCAAGAGATCAGATGGAAGGGGAGTATGGCCAAGTGTATCGGAGGTGGGTTAAAATTGTTCTGTCATGGTGTGGATGGGAGGAGAAATGGAGTAGGGTTTACGCTGAAGAAACAGTATGCCAAGAGTATTTTGGAGGTGAAAAAGTGTCGGATAGAGTGTTGTTTATTAAGCTGGAAATTGATGGTGTAATGATGAATCTTGTTAGTGCATATGGTGTGCAAGTTGGGTGTGCAATGAATAAGAAAGAAAAATTTTGGAGTGAGCTGGATGAATGTGGTGATGAGTGTACCCAAGGGTGAGCGAGAGTAGTGATTGGAGTGGATTTCAATGGGCATGCTGGTGAAGGGAACAGAGAGGATGAAGAAGTGATGGGTAGGTATGGTGTTAAGGACAGGAATGCAGAAGGTCAGATGGTAGTGAATTTTGTGAAAAGCATGGGCATGGCTGTGGTGAATACATATTTTAAGAAGAGAGAGGAGCATAGGGTGATGTACGAGAGTGGAGGAAGATTATATCCTATGCAAGAGGGCCAGTCTGAAGGACATTGGAGACTGTAAAGTGGTGACAGGGGAAAACGTAATTAGGCAGCATAGGATGGTGGCCTGTAGGATGACATCGGTGATCAAGAAGGGGACGAGGAGTGTGAGGACAGTGCCAAGGATCAAATTGTGGAAGTTGAAACAGGTGGAGTTCAGGGAAGAGTTAAGACAGGCACTAGGTGGCAGTGAAGAGTTACCAAGTATCTGGTTAATTACGGCAGAGCAGGCAAGGGAGACAACTAGAAAGGTGCCTGGTGTGACATCTGGACAGAGGAAGGAGGACAAGGAGACCTGGTGATGGAATGAGGAAGTACAGGAAAGTATACAGAGAAAGAGGTTGGCAAAGAAGAAGTGGGATTGTCAGGGAGATGAAGAAAGTAGACAGGAGTATAAGGAGATGAGGCATATGGAGAAAAGAGAGGTGGCTAAGGTTAAGGATAAGGCATATGGAGAGTTGTATGAAAGGCTGGACACTAAGGAAGGAGAAAAGGACCTGTACCGATTGGCTAGACAGAGGGACTGAGCTGGGAAAGATGTGCAGCAGGTAAGGGTGATAAATTATAATGAGGGAAACATACATGCAAGTGAGGAGAGTGTGTTGAGCAGATGGAAAGAGTACTTTGAGGTGTTGATGAATGAAGAGAATGAGAGGGAGAGAAGGTTGGATGATGTGGGGATAGTGAATCATGAAGTGCAATGGATTAGCAAGGAGGAAGTAAGGACAGCTATGAAGAGGATGAAGAATGGAAAGGCTGTTGGTCCAGATGGCATAACTGTGGAAGCATGGAGGTGTTTAGGAGAGATGGCAGTGAAGTTTTTAACCAGATTGTTTAATGAAATCTTGGAAAGTGAGATGATGCCTAAGGAGTGGGGAAGAAGTGTTTTGGTACCACTTTTTAAGAATAAGGGTGATGTGCAGAGCTGTAGTTACTACAGAGGGATACAACTGATCAGTCACAGCATAAAGTTATGAGAAAGAATAGTGGAAGGTAGAAAATAAAAAGGGAGGTGATGATTAGTGAGCAGCAGTATGGTTTCATGCCTGGAAAGAGCACTACAGATGTGATGTTTGCTCTGAGGGTGTTGATAGAGAAGTATAGAGAAGGTCAGAAGGAGTTGCATTGTGCCTTTGTGGACTTAGAGAAAGCATATGACAGGGTCCCTAGAGAGGAGTTGAGGCATTGTATGAGGAAGTCTGGAGTGGCAGAGAAGTATGTAAGAGTGGTACAGGATATGTATAAGGGTAGTGTGACAATGGTGAGGTCTGCAGTAGGAGTGACAGATGCTTTTAAGGTGGAGATGGGATTAAATCAAGGATCAGCTCTGAGCCCTTTCATATTTGCAATGGTGATGGACAGGTTGACAGATGAGATCAGACAGGAGCCCCAGTGGACTATGATGTTTGCGGATGGCATTATGATCTGTAGTGATAGTAGAGAACAGGTTGAGGAGTCCCTAAAGAGGTGGATATATGCTCTAGGGAGGAGAGGAATGAAGGTCAGCAGGACTAAAACAGAATATATGTGTGAGGGAGGATAGAGGAATGGTGAGGATGCAAGGAGTAGAGTTGGTGAAGGTGGATGAGTTTAAATACTTGGGATCAACAGTTCAGAGTAATGGTGAGTGTGGATGAGAGGTAAAGAAGAGAGTACAGGCAGGGTGGAGTGGGTGAAAAAGTGTCAGGAGTGATTTGTGACAGGCGGGTACCAGTAAGAGTGAATGGGAAGGTGGTCCACGAAAGGGTAGTGAGACCAGCTATGTTATATGGGTTGGAGATGGTGGCACTGACAAAAAGGCAGGAGTCAAAGCTAGAGGTGGCAGAGTTAAAGATGTTAAGATTTGCGTTGGGTGTGACGAGCATGGACAGGATTAGGAAACGGTATATTAGAGGGTCAGTGCAGGTTGGACAGTTTGGAGACAAAGCCAGAGAGGTGAGATTGCATTGGTTTGGACATGTACTGAGGAGGGATGCTGGATATATTAGGAAAAGGATGCTAAGGATGGAGCTGCCAGGTAAGAAGAAAAGAGGAAGGCCTAAGATAAGGTTTACGGATGTGGTGAGAGATGACATGCTGTTGGTTGGTGTGACAGAGCTAGATGTAGAGGACAGGAAGAAATGGAAACAGATGATCTACTGTGGTGACCCCTAATGGGAGCAGCAAAAGAAGAAGACTGAGTCAGTTTCCAGAAGCTGGTAGAGTGCCTCTGATACCTTGTACTTTGCTACTGCAACTGTTCTCTTAGTCTCTTTTTAGCCAACTAGTATTTATTCTTAGCCTGGTCCATTTTTTATCTCCCACTTTTTCCTGCACTTTGATGACTACATGGATTTCTGCATTCCACCACCACAAACTTATTCTGTAGTCCATATATATACTGTTTTGAGGCACTGCCATTCTTCTTCATCTCTTCCTATTTCCTCTTCTTCCTGAGGTGCTAGAGCCTTGCATATTTCCTTGATCTTCTGTGCTTTCTCTCCAATCAACTTCTAGGTCTTCAGCCTAGTCTCTGTTGACCTTAGAGTCTTCTCTGTCCACAGCTTGCAGCTGATTGTGGCAACTAGTGGTTTATGCTATGGGCTGACAGTTTCACTTGGATGACTTTGCAATCACTGATTCTACCCCGGTGCCCTTTCCTTACTAGGAGGAAGTCTACCTGAGTTGCATGTTGGCCACATCTATATGTGATCTTATAACTGTCACACTTGCTAAACCATGTGTTGGCCACCATCAAGCCATTTGCCAGACAGAAGTCTGGGATAGCTTCTTATTCTTTATTCCTCTTGCTCCACCCATGTGGATACAGACAGTCCCCATCCTGTTCTGTCTCCAGATTTGTGCATTTTGGTCCCACAGAATCAGTACTAACCTATGCTGTTCTACTTCTCTAGTAGGACCTACAGCTGCTGCCTGAATATACTCTCTTTATCACAACCCAGCTATCGGGCATTGGTTGACATAATGACTACTACTCTATCCTTACGCTAGAACCTTTTTGCCATGAGTCTGTCACTAATTCTGACGGCATCCCTTAGCACAATTCCCACAAAATTTCTAGGCTGTCTTCCCTCTGAGTAGTAGATTATGGATCCCAAGCTAAGTTACTTTGTTGTACTGCCCTTCCATCTTGTCTACTAGATGCAACGGATGTCCAGACTCCTCTTTATCATCATGTTATCCACTTCCAAACTCCAGCATGTCAGTGAACCTATACTGAGTGTAGCAATCCTTAGCTCATGTTTGGCAGGTTGATTGGTTTTATGTCTAGCTTTCACTTAATAAAGCTATCCCAGGTAATCCAAGCTGAGCAATTGGATACTGGCCAGCCAGTAGCTTATTGACACAGGGCTGCTGGGCTTTATGGTGGTCGCACACTGGTCAGTAGTGGCACATTGACACCTCCAACCAGTAGCATGGGTCCCTGGTGTAGATTGGAGTAGGCCCGGTGCAAATACCACTTACACTAGTAAATACCCATGCCCATGATTTTTAGCAACATTGGTCAACACAAACAAATCACATAGACCCACTAACATTGTTGAGTGGCTAGCACTGACACTGTAGTTTATCAAATCTATTCCATTCTGGGAGGGAGAAGAACGTGATTTAAAGAGGAAGATCAGAGGAGTGGGGAGAAGACAAAAGTTAGGAGAGATCACCAGTCTTGGTATATGAAAGTTGTGTTTGGTGTATACTTTATTGCCAAAGCATATAAAAATGAGTTAACCAAGTAATACAACAAATTACAAACAGGAACACTTACAATGATTACATACTAACACACAGCAAAACAGAAAAAGAGCATGAAAACACTAAACCAGGTCATGACTAACACAAAATGACGATGTCAAACAAAGACAAAACTGAATTTGATAAACATGAACTAGAGTTTCATTGTTTTCATTTCATCAGTAGGAGGGATGTCACCTGATGCAGATTCAACATTCTACACAATATTTTGACTTCCACAAAATGGAACAGAAGTAAAGAGTTTGTTAGCAAACACAAACTATAACTTACATTGTATCAAAACTTCTACAGAATCAATGAAAAAGATGTTTAAATGGACTTCACAAAACAAATAGTCTGCATTTCAGAAATTACAGGGCTTCTGAGTTACAAGTGTGTGTCAGACTATTTTAGAACTATATGCTAGTGCAATAATCTTGGGTGCAATATTAAGTGAAAGCAAGAACATCAAAACAATATCGTAACTTATGCAAGTAGACAAGAAACTGTATATGACTTTTGGCTTCTCCCATTAAGGGTCGCCACAGTGGATCACCAGTCTGCAGATTGATTGGCAATGGAGTTTATATGGTGTCAAGTTGCCAGCCCGGCACCCACCCTTCACAGAAGGCACACACACGCACGCCCACTGCGTGTCTGTAAAACTCATTCAACTGTATCGTATGAGCATTTTTTAACATTTTACACTAATTACTAATGAAAAGCTGCTAGAAACGTTTTTAACAATCTTGGGTCAAAACCACCACTACATTTACAAAGAAGGGCTCTAAGCTTGTTGCTATTCAATTTCACAGTGGAGTACAAGAAAGAAACCAAAAGGAGAGAGTAAATTTTCACATTATATTTCCAGATAGTGCTCATACTTATCCAAAAGAAAAATAAAAAGTCTTTAAAATATCAGAAGATTATTTTAGGATGTTGACAAGTTATTCATTTCTTAGAACAATTACAGTAGGGCAGACTGAAAGACAAAATAAATAGAATGAGGTATTAAAGAAATTTAAAGCTTGCATTCCATACACTTTGCATAGAAAAGACTTAAATGATCATGGATTTCATGGCTTAAGAAAATATGAAAACTGCAGATCTGGTGCTTCAGTATCAGCTAATGGCAGTCATTTACTAAAAGGCAAGATAATGATATATCCAGCTATTTTTGCAAAGATGATCAAAGGAAATATTCTACAGATCCCATTTAAATGTAGTAAAGATAAAATAATTTCATTTTCTGCCAAGCAAATATACACATATCAGTAGTTTTTCCAAAGCATGTGCCTGAGTTTGCAAACATAGTTTCACACACCTCATACAGTGCAAACTAGATGATTCACCACCTGGCTTACCAGAGTTGAACCCCCTTAGTTGTTGTTGTCTATAGGGGATTATTGCTGATGCAGTTTCTTAAGTATGTGGGCTGGCAGGGATTCATTTGTTTTCACATATTACATTTTCTTCATATTTCTGTGATCATGGAGTTCATACATAGAAGTCCAGGGCTTTCCCACACAAAAAAATGTTTACAGTTAATGTTTTCATTGGGATAAATACCTGGTCAGTTTATCATCATCATTGTTAATCCTGCTTTTTTCCATTTTCTACATGGTTTTGGGTGTGTCACATCAACTGTCACCATCTTTCTTGATTCAATGTCACTCTTTTATCTTCTTTGATGGTTATGCTTGACTGTCACCTGTCTCTTCACCTGATTGTCTTATTTCCTACTCATGTGCCTGAACAATTGTAATCTGCTCTTTTTGGTCTTCTCTGCAACTTGTGATATCTGTTTTTTCTGCTCGTGTCCTCATTTCTTCTTCTGTCCCACAGTGTGAATCATTCCACTCATCACAGGCACTTCATCTCTGTCACATCTAGATTCCTCAACTCCTCTGCCTTTACTGCTCAAGTTTCTATACCGCAGAGATGTACTGATTGCACGTTTTTGTACACCTTAATTTTCAGCTTTGTCATTCTTCTGTCATACCCGGCTCCTGCCACTCTGTGTTAGTTGGCTGCAGCCCATCTGATTCTAGCTTGCCCTCATCATTCAGACTTCAGTTCACGTGAACCACCCCACCCAGATACTTAAAAGCTGTTAACCTGTTCTATTATTTTTCTCTTCTATCTAATTTTTTCAGGTTCTTCTGACTTCTTCATTTGCTGCCATGACAACTGCATTGTCTGTACGCCAATTCATCCAGTGTGCCTTCAGTTTTGCATTCCATTCCTCCCTCATTTGCTGAAGATCTTGTTGTAATGCCACATTGTCTTCATATAATAACTTTGTTGATCCATCCTCTCCAACAAATTTAATAATGTAGTTCATCTCCAGTATGAACAACAGTAAGCTCAGAGTTGAACCCTGATGCATACCTACTCCCACTGGAAACCTCTCTGTGAATCTAAATACTGTTTGCACTTGTGTCATAGAGTCATTGTATATAGACAGCACTAATTTTAACCAATGCTTCTGGGATTTTGAACCATCACAGCAGAGCCCAAATCATCTTTTTGGAGACATTATAGTATGCTTTCACCAAATCTAGCAATGCCTAAATGGACTGTTTCATCAACTTTTCCACTATCTTTCTCACTGTAAACATTAGATTGGTTATGGTGTATCCTGATCTGAATCCGAAATGATCACCTCTCATCTTACTTTCTACTACTTTGCATATCCATTTATTGGGTACTCATTTAAAATTATCATCCAGTACTTTCATGTAGCATGACAAGCGTTTAATACCTTTGTACAGTCCAGAGTTGTAAATATCCTCTTTGTTCTTGCACACTGGATATAGAACCCTTATTCTCCAGTCAACTTGGACACACCTGTCTGCATACCATGATGAGTGCCATTAGAAGGTATTTCTCCACAGCATCCCCATCATTTTGGTCTTATCTGCTGTGACTTGATTTAATCTAAGCCAGCTACTTTCCATAGAGCACCTCTTCCAAGTACAAAAAAAAAAAAAAATTAAATGATGATGAAGATGGAGTTTAAAAGAACACTACCCATTGTTATGAATAAATTAGAAACAGGACAATAACTAAAAAAACAAGAAGCTGTGATTGCCTGGAGGTCATAAAGCCACCACTGCATGTGTAAACAGAGTCACAGAACTTAACCCAAGTGGTTAATTAGAACAAGACACAGAAAATAACAGAGCAGTCATTCACTAACAAGGGGTATAAAGAAACAGATTATGTTCTCAAGGTATCAGTAAAGTGATGATAAAAGGTACCCCAATAATGCCTTAGGATCAGTTTTCTTAAGTAAACTCTATGCACTCAAACCAGGAAAAGAAGCAGAAGATGCTGAATGAATAAGAGAATAATCTTGAAAACAGATTACCAAGGGGTGAACATTTAGCTGAGTTTATTTAGTTTCTCCAGCATGAAAGATATCACTTCCAAATGGCTAGGACAATCTTGTTAAAAGCTCTCTCTCCACTGACAAGAACAGTAAGGGGTACTAGTAGAAAGGAACAAGCAATTTATTGGCAAACAGTAGACAGTATTCTAAGCGCAGAAGTTTACAGATAACAGCAGTAGGTAGGAAGAGGAGTTTGGCCATCACCATGAGCTACCATGCCTTCTGCAATGACTTTGTCTTCTTCTTCTTCTTTCGGCTTTTCCCGATTAGGGGTCACCACAGCGGATCACCTTCTGCAATGACAAACATATACCTGCCTCTCAGCAACTGAAATAGAATTGCAGATTTGGTTCAGTGTCATTTGGAACAGCTGGGTGATATGTGAGGTACTGTGAGCTACTATTATAAGAATGTATTGTATTATAAAAGCAAGGTTCAATGTCTGCCTTGGTAAACCCAAGAATATAGAATCCGTAACATGGTGGCAGTGGTAACAACTTTTAGTAATGCTGAGAAGTTACATATACATAGTACTCCCAACCACAAGACCCTAGGGTTACCACCTGTCCCACTTTGCGAGGGACAGTCCCTCTTTGGGCAGTTGTGTCCTGACAAAAAATATTAAAAATGGCAAATATCCTGAGATTGTAGGACATAATTATGTCCTATATTTTGTGTAATAGTTGCATAAAACAGTTATTCTGTATCTAAAATACCTAAATGTTATAAGAAACAGAATAAGCAACTAAAATGCTACAAGAATAAGCTATTATTTAGACAAAAAAGTTAAGCTCTATCCTTTGTACTGACCGTGGCTATGTGTCGGCCTGTAAAATCTGATGTTTGTCCTGAAAATATCCCACTTTGGCCATTTGAAAAGGTGGTAACCCTACAAGACCCTCACCTGTAAATCTTATGCTCCTGTACATGTTTAACAGGGATTTTATTTTCTGTAGTGCAGATAGATCACCAGGCTAATTGATGTATGTGGGGAAGACAATGTCGACAAAAGCCACAATGAAGACTAATTTTGATAGGGAGGGGCAAGCTACAATGTATGATTTTATGGTTTGAGAAATTGTACTGTTAAGTAGTATGGCCAAGGTAAGCATGCTCCTAAATATAGTCCAGAGACTTACAAGACTACTGAAAGAAATGGTACTACAGTTACTCTCACAAATGGCAGGAATACATTTTAAAACATTTTTGATAAACATAAATGTACACAGATCACTTTAAAGCTTACTGACATTAGCACGTTAACAGAGTGTGGCAAACAACCTAAGGTAAACCGTAATGAATACACATGGTCTGAGGAAATTATCAAAGACCTGCACATTTTAAAAGTATTATTTACTGTGATGATACATGATTGTGTGTAGTATGTTAAGTTGTAACTAATTATTAAGGGAACAAGAGTCATCCTTAATGTTTGTTTATAAAATATCTAAATTTCCATTTAAAGTAACTGAATGCAGAATGTTTATCAATTAAAATAACTAATTTAAAGTTGCTGGTTGAAAGTACTATAGAAAACTTGTTTTTTTTTTTTATTTTTATTCAGGAACGTGGGTTATTAATTTAATTATTTAAATTTATTAAGCAGGGTGAAGCATTGATCACAAATTACCAATTTCTTTCACAGCCCAGGAAAGCATTAAAGTTTGTTAATTACAGAGATATATTGAGAACGATGCAGTATATCTAAGTATACAATTATTGAGCATATACAAAAATTATATACAGTGACAGAGATAAACATCTCCTTATTTAAATGTCGGGATTCAAAATGCCAAGTCTCGACATGCTAAAAGATGAAAAACATAGATGAACAAAATATTGAACATCACTCTCCTCCTTTAAACTTCTTTTATGCAGGAGAACAAGCCCCCCCCCCCCGTACCCCTGGATGTGAGAGGCAAATCTTCCACACCCCTGAACATGTATATTTCAACTTTGAGGTCACTGTAACACAGAGAAAGGGGAAAATTCCAAGAAATGGCAATCTCAGACTTGGTATATGTAAGTTTGGATTTTTGGCCATTCAATCTACACATCGCAGAACTCAGCACAGCGGGTCTCAAGATTTCAAATCATTACATAGTCATAGAGACAGATGAAAAGATATATAAAACATGCATTTGCTACATACAGTTATATACAAATTACTGTATCTTTTAATAGGGGGTTATATAGATAGCTGAGACTGCTTACAATACAGATCTACAGTTTGAAGTACTTTAGCAGCGCATTAGTATGATACGAGTTTTACGTATTTAAACAGAGGGAAAAGAAAAGGGGTCAGTAAGAGGGAGTTTATGTCTTGATTGGATTTATGTGATTTCAAATATTACTCTACCATTTTACCATTTTCAGGAAGTGCATTTTTAGCTGAGAAAGGAATCTGAGGAAGGACGATTTGTCTTTAAGTGAGGCTGGTATGAATTTCCAGATGTTGGTATCTAGTACAACAAAGCAGTGATTTGTGCCTTGGAGTTTAGTTTGAGGGGCCAGTAATGAGGGTGCAGAATGGTCAATGTTTGTAAGGTTCTAGATTCAGGTAGTCTTGAATTATTCTGGAAACTAGTGGAGATAAAGTTTGGTTTTGTAGTAGTTTGAACAGTTGTGATCCAAAAAGGAGATCAACCCTTTGTTTATCAAAAAGCCATTTTACTTTTTTTGTAGAGTTTTGCAACAGTGTTCTTTTGATGAGAGTATGATGAACCTGTATATTATATTGCTGAGTCTTTGAATGTGAGTATGATAAGGTATAAGTTATTGCAGAATAGTAGACAAAATACAAAAATTGTACCTGCAAAAGATGGATGAAAAAACATATTTTTTTTTGATCACACAAAGATCGAACATAATATTCTTATTAAAATAATAAAGTTTGATGGCATGGCTCCATATGTATGACCAAGGTAACCAGAGTTTGACTAGCATCATCAGTTTCTGTAGGAGCTGGTGAGGTGGTGGGGAAGGAAAACTAAAGCATATCTTGCTTACCTTTCTTGAGGAGGGGCTGTGAATGGATTATGTTTGGAAAGAGCTGTACAACTCACCTAACTCAGAGCTGTACAACTCACCTAACTCAGAGCTGTACAACTCACCTAACTCTGGTGGACACTAGAGCATAGAAAGTTGTTAAGGTAATGAGTAGATGGTTGGTGACAGTCCTGCCTCACTCTGCTTTTCTGGCCGGCTTCATACCCTATTTGGAGTCAGAAGCCTGTATGTACAGATGCTTTCTACAAGCAGAGATGAATCATAGTCAAATGGGGTCTCTAGACAAGAGAATGGACCAGCCCCCCTCCCAGCAGCCATTTTAGTGCCCCATTACTTGTCTGCCTCCCCCAATCAACATAAACACTTTTCAAAATTATCAGCATGCACAGTGTTTTCTTCTTTACTTTTGAAATGAAGGCAGAGACATGGATTTCATTTAAAACATTAAATTTAAATATCCTTTGTTGACCATGTTAGTGCCACTAGGCTAGTAAAGTATTTTCGGGGGGGGGAGGGTTGGCCACGGGATTGATAAACTTTCCCTTACTCTTTTCAATAGCTTTGGTGGATGTAAATGATCTCACAGCACCTATCATTAATGCAGACAGATTGGGCCCAAGTTTAATATTTCATCCAAAGGGGAACACACTCAGGAGTGCAACATCCCTCACTTCTTAAAGAGTACCACAGTAGCATCAATCCATCTACATGGTGTGGGGTTAAGCTGCATACTGAAAACAGACTTAGCATGAGCAATAGTAAACTTTTCTTCCCTTGAAATTTACAGTTCCTTAAAAACAATGCACTGAAACTCACATTCCTTGAAAATGCACCTCTGAAAACTAAGTAGTCTGGTAGTTTGTGTAGAGGATTCTGGCTCTTGTCTCTTGTAACCAAGGTACAGAGTTTGATCCAGAGCAAGATAATTAACAAACCTGCCCCCTCCCCCAGCTAGGGCATTTCACATGCACTTAGAAGTTCCAACAGATTCTGCATTTGTAGCACTTTTTAAATCTCACATGAAAGCAACAGCAGGAAGTTCCAGTGTGTAAATTGCTGTACATGCATCATACTAAAGATGGATGCACAGATGCAGACTGCATCTTTAAAGAAAAATGCATTTTTCAAATTGCTTAATGAAAAAATTAAATGTTGTGACTTGTGACAGCCCCCTACCCAGCAGGCTCAAGGCAACTGCTTAGGTTTTTTAGTGCTGGATCCAGCTCCACCCACAAGGAGAGCATGGGACTAATTAATGATAGATTATTTGCTTAGCTCTTCTGCATTTATTTTGTTTTTGGCCTGCTGAGACCTGTAGTAACAGGCAGTCCACCTAAGAATGGAAAATGGGATTATTTCCCAGAAATTAAGTCCTAAAGAGCCCTAAAGATGTTTTACAATTATTTCTGCTTAACATTTCATTAGTTGTGTTAAGTGGGTAGGTGTATATATGAGTTTGAACCATTAGTGAGTGATTTTTAAGGGAGGAGATAAGCAAAATATAATTTACTATCATCCAAAAAATCTTACATCAGTACTAGAGAAGCATTCTGAAAATTGCATATTACAACATCTACAACAATTATGGGCCTAAACTCAATTTACTCAGCATGGCTTTATTAAAAGAAAACCGACTTTGCAAAGTCAAGCAAAGTTTTAAGAAAAGGTATTACATACAAGAGAAAATGGTAAAAACTCTTTGGTTGTTTATTTGGACATAACTAACATCTTTGATTCCTTATTGCATGATCAAATAGCAATTTGCTTAAAAAGATTAGTATTTAATCCCTATATGTTAAATGTTGTTAGTCTTTCGGCTTTTACCGGTTAGGGGTCACCACAGCGGAACCCCGGTCCGCTAATGATTGGCAGTAGATTTTTACGGTGCCGAGTTTGTTATTATTTATTGGTTAACTCACTGCAAACAATATGTCACCTTTAAAGGTATAAGATCTATGGCTGTATACTTCAAAGTGAGTTACCCAGAGGACAGTATTGGGCCTGCTATTCGTGTTCCCTAAGTTGTCCACTTCCAGCAAATTCTGGGTGTTTAAATATGCAGATCATTACAAAATGGTGGCAATAATAAATAACTCTAAAGATGTAGATGATTTGAACTGGTATTTGAATATCTTACATGAATGAACATCTAAGCTGGCCTTCAATTTAATTAAAAGAAATGTAAAGTTGTGCAATTTGGAGAACATCAAAAGTTAAGGATAGTAGGGGACAATGAATTAGAAATGTTTTTTTTTTTTTTTTCAAGTTAGGGATTTTGGTACAAATGTAAGTAGGAATTTAATCATTAACATTCATATGCAAGATATTAGATATTAGTCATTAAGAAAAATGGGGCTACTGTTAAGTAAATTGGATATTAGAGAACTTGAGATAATAAAAACATATTTTATATCTTTAATTAGGCACATTACTGAATTCATTTTGATGTTTTTGCACTTTATTAATGGAAAATACTGCATCTCTAGAACACATTCAAAGACATTTTACCAAAAGAATAAAGTATGTTAAAAATCCACTACATGAAGACACACTTAAACACTGAGATTTTTAAAGTATTTTATATGGAATAGTGGGGGGGTGTTTTGTATTTAAGACCTTTGTAGAATTAAGGGGCAATTTGGATTTATCCTTAAAAGAACAATATCCTGGTATAAGAAACAAAGAGGCAATCTATAAACTGAATAAAAACAGACTTGCAAAGAAGCAAGTACATTATGCAATGGACATCTATGTTATATAACAAATTGCTTAAGAATGTTATAATTTCTCTATCTTTGAAGCAATTTAATAAAAGGCTAGATGATTATATAGAGGCTAATAGACACAAAGGTAACATTAGGGAGACTTAAATTAAAGGTCTAGTAGACTGCCAGCAGCTTGGTATTAACTATTTACCTGTGTAATTTGTGACCATTCTTTCCTTCCCCTTTTTCTCTAAAAACACCCTTTCTAATTTAGGATCATTTTAATTTGCTATCTCTCAGCCTTTCACTTCTCTTTCTGTAAATTCAGAATAGTTCAATGATGCATGTTTGTAATCCATGCTCCCAAATGTCTTTTTTTCCCTTCAGAATCATTATAATTAACAGTGTCTACCTATATTACTTGTTCACAGTTGCAAGACTTTCAGGATAGGTAAATTATACTGGTGCCTAGTCCAGATATAATTTGCCTTCTAAATATACCCTGCCCTCAATAACAAATTACCAGGATAACTGAGCAGTATATGCTTTCAATAGCAAAACATTAGTATAGGTATACAGTGTAAGTACTCATTGCAAATGTCCTTAAATAAACAGTTCTTCTCATTTCCCTCATCCCTTTTAACCTTTCCCTGAATCCTCACTACCTACTACCTTCCCAAACCCAAAATTTGACTTTTTTAAATCTGTAGTATGATCTTCTTCCCTGTACAAGACTGTTTTCACTTCCTGGAAGACAGTTCTTTGCTGACAAAACTGCAATCGCTTTTCCCATTATCCTCAGAGAAATTAAACACTTGTCATCATATTGCACAAATGACATCTTAATTCCTTAAAATATTGTTGTCCACACACTGCACAATGATACTTTTGATGTAATAGGTTCATAGGTTCATTGGTATATACTAGGCTAGTGACCACGGGGGCCTTTATAAGCCTAGCCATGAAATCCAGAATGTTCTTTTGATAAGTACTGTGAATATCTTGTCTCAAACTTCTAATTTCAAAGTTATGAGTCTGCATTTAACTTGGTGGGCATATCTATATAACTTTAAAACAGTTAAAGCCTTTTACACCAGATCTAAAAAATGCCACCTGTGAGATCTCACCTCATTAATGAATGTGCTATCCTTTTTCATATATGTTATGATTTTAAACATAAAACTTCATTTCATACAATGGCACTAAAATCACATTTTAAAATAGAATTACACAATGATGTTTTCACAGACCCATGGTATGAATATTATAAATGTTTGTCCCAAAATATTACTAAAAGGAAGATCAATGAATCAGTGTTTAATGCATCAAGCATTTCTAATAAATATGTGCTTGCCTTATGCAGTTCAGTTCAAAAGGTGATGTCAAAAAGGAAACATTAAAAATATGCAGCAACTGTGAAATTATCCACAAGGAAATTGCAGAATGGCACATCCAGTTTAATGATGTAATACCCTAGGATATATATTCTGTGAGTAGTTTCCCAAACTATAAGTGGTACAGTTATGAGTCTGCATTTAGTCCAGCATATATTTCCTGAAAACTGGTGAAGTTCAATATGTTTCATGCCAAACTGGCAAAATATCATATCTGAGAGCTCATTTCATGAATTACTGAACTGTACATATTCATTGTCATTCCAAATGTTAATTTCAGACAGCACATTTGAAACAAATGCACAGCAAAATTTGAGATGAAACTTTCCAATGTTTCTTAGAATTTCACAAATCCATGAGAAGAGTTTGTGAAACATTTATTCTAGACTATCTAGAGTTGCTCCCAGCCACCTCCAAAAATCCTGTTTAGTGCTTACTATTCAGAGATACCCATTCCCACTTCTTGAATTCAGTTTTAGCGCATGTTATTCATGGCAACCTCCTCTCGCCATTGGAATTCATGACCGGTTCTTACTATCTTCTTTTGTTTTCTGTCTTCTCCATGCTTATGTGACACACTTAATATGATCCAAATGCATATTTTTTTCATCCACTGTCCAGTGCAGCAGCTTAGTACCTATAACATACCTTCCAACCTTTAGTCTGTATATTCAGTTAGAGTTATGATTTGCGTTTGATCTTTACATACTGCTAAAAACAGTTTTCTAGGTTGGTATCTGTCACGAAATGGTGAAAATGCATATTTATATATTTTCTATTATGTTAAAAATGTTTTTTTTTACTAAATTGTATTTTGTTATGCTGAATATCAAGCTGAGGTCATGGCTGAAAATGGTCACCAGACCAGCCCACTTACCTGGTCATCAGACAGTAAATAATAAAGATTTATAGTGCAATACTCTAGTGCACAAGTTTTATTTTTTTCTTTAGCAGTTCTTGTGCATGGCTGTAGTGCAACACTGTGTTTTTTGGTGTAGTTGAAGAGTCACCAGTATGGTGCACAACTTCCCTAGCTACAGCTTTTCAGCACAATTCTATGATGATCAATGTAACATGCTTTCATCTAAATTTAGGAAACTCAAATTCAGGTAACTTTATTGTGCTTAGCTTGTACCATTTTCCTTAGTGCTACACCAGAAATATATATTGCTTCCATCTCCTTTACTTTAGCACCATCTGTCACTACCAGATCATGCTTTCAAATCCTTATTTTACTACCATCTTTCCTTTTTCATCTGGACCCTGTCTATAGTATCATAATGTTGCAAGTAATTATTCTGACCAATTCTATACTTACAGCATTGTTTGTTTTTAATACCTCATATTTCTGGTCTGCTCCTCATAAAATTTGTGGTTTTCTGGAAGATCATTGAGAATTAAAATCAGTAAATAATGACAGACATTTGAGTTTCAGACTTCATATCCTTCTTCGTCTGCATGCTAATGTACAACATTTTACTCTACCAACTTTCTAAGTTTGTAAGAAAAATATTCCAAATCTGTCCCTGGCTTTGGGACTTTGTACCTCATTATTTTTGGCTTAGTCCTAAATTATTTTGCAAAGAGTTTGAGATGTATGGATTCATGCCATTGTCATACTGTAGATCAATGTGTGTGTATATATATTTAGGAGGCTATCCAAGGACTTACACACACACCTCTCAACTGTACAGATTTTTGCCTCATATTTTTGGTCCATTTTTCACAAAGTTGTGATTTTCTGGCAAATTAGTGGCAAATCATTAAACATTGAAGTTTGAAAATAATGACAGGCATTGAGTTTCAGACTTCATACCCTTCAGAAATTTTGTGCTAATGTGAAACATGTTATTCTATCAACTTTCTAAGTTTGTAAGAGCAATATTTAAACATTGTCCCAATTTTTGATCCTTTGTCCCACTTTTTATTAATGGCTTTGTCCAGATTTCTTGTTCTAAGAGATTGAGAGGTATTCTTACACAAGGGTATAAATACTGAGCACATGCAAGACTGACTGCCATTTTGTAGAAAGCTGCTGAGATTTAAGCATGTATGTCTGTAAGGTCTGTCTGCTAACCAGTTTCCTTGTATTTTAGGATGCTGCTATCCATCCTGATGTGCTTTTATGTATTAAAGCATCTAAACAAAATACCCCACCTGCTTGTCATCTATGTTAGAGAAGGATGAGTGACATGGTGTCAGAAGCGGCATGTCTAAAAGGACATGTGACCAGGTGGAATCCGAATTCTTCAGTTTGGGATCGAAAGGCACTTCATTGAAACTGGATGAATATATAGGATTGAATCATCCC
Source organism: Protopterus annectens (assembly GCF_019279795.1). NCBI lineage: Eukaryota > Metazoa > Chordata > Ceratodontiformes > Protopteridae > Protopterus > Protopterus annectens. Next base: position 562,864,890 of record NC_056726.1, on the reverse strand, counting down.
TGCTGTACGTATACTTCACAAAACAGGTTAGAAATTAATTTCAGATGTTAAAACTTGCTCATCACTATTTTATTCACAAAATATGAAGCAAGGCATACAGAATGCTCTAAAAGATATTTGCATAAACTGATATGTCCAATATTGATAAAAATATTCAAATTACTACAGAAAATGTTTGAAATAAAGTCTGAATTCCATAAAACGAATAAAATAAGAGAAAACTACCATTGTTTTCGCTAAACATATTTTTACATTAATTAAAGATATCCAAGTTATCAGAAATATATAAAGTGTTTGCATGTTTGTGCAGTATTACAGTAAAGTTATTTCACAGACTGTAGCCATTTCAGAGCATATTTTGCAAATTACATGTTTTTGAAGAGTTTATTGCTCATTTGAATGTTATTACAAGCTCATAAAACAGTTTGTTCATACATAATTATAAGGGCCATATTTTCAGCGTGTTTGTGCATATTTTGTGAGCATTGCAGACATATTTCAAAAACATAGTGCACTTGTGTTTGATAGTAATATTGCTGAGAACTGGAGAGTGTTTGAGCAAGAGTGCTTTCATACAGGCTGCATTTTCTGATAAAGATGACCATACAAAGACATTTATTACACTTAATTTAGCTGGGTCAGAAGCCATTAAAAGGGAACATTTATTTGTGTATGCACCTGCTATTTATACAGGAGTGGGAGAAAACGGTCATATTGTTGTACCGGCTGAGTCAAGGGTGGATCCTGAGTGCTTAAAACGTAAATTCAGAGAAATGTATAATCCCCAAACAAATGTTACAATGGAAAAGCACATATTTTATACAAGGGGCCAAAAGCCAGGTGAAACTTTTGCAGCATATATAACCGACTTGAGAAATAAGACTAAAACATGCAAATTTGTTGATTTAAGGGATGAGTTGATAAAATACAGACTTGTGTGTGATATAAAAGATGATGCTTTGAGAAAGATTTTGCTTCATGACAGTGATTTAACTTTGAATAAGGCCATTCAGATTTGTCAGATATATGAGCTCACAGAAAAGCACACAAATATATAAATAAATAGAAATGTTTATATTACAATTATTTTATATTTTATTATATATATTGTATTATATTATATTTATATTATTGTGTATTACGTATACAGAAATATAAAGACATGCGTAACGTCTGGAGCATTTCTCCCCAGGTCTCCGCTGAAAATTGTCTTTGTTCCAAGTTGGACTTTCCCAGTAAACAAATGTTGAATAAATAAATAAATAAATATGCTTATAAATGAAAGCAGCTCTAGAAGGCACAGTGATAACGTTCATGTTGATAGTATGCAGCACATGGTTAAAAGGAACAGGCCCAGGCACATAGCAGCAACTGTAACCCCTGCAGCACTCACTGGTAAACCCCAGAGCTTTCCAGCAATTTCCAGAGTCCACACAGTCTCAGTAAAGCATAAGAGTGAGTCAGCAAACTCAAAGCATGGGCCCCAACCTAGTTTCATTGCCAATTGTCATAACTGTAGTGGAAATCATGAATCTAAAAGGGAAAAATGTTTAGCTTTTAGTCAGCAATGCCACAAATCCAATAAATGGAATAATTTCAAAAGGTTTTATAAATCCAAAGGCCCACATTTTTTTATTAAAAGGGAACTTTTTAAGAAATGAGTTGATCAGTTAGAGAGCTGCAACCCTACTCTTTATGTTGATGGTTTGTCAGTGCTTCATGAAACAGTCAATGCAGTAGATTTAAGGGTAAAGAATAAAGTATTTTGTACTGTTCAGATAAACGGAAAAGCCATAGACCTCAAAGTTGACACAGGTTCCAAGTGCAATGTTATATCAGCAGAAACATTTTCTAGAGTGTATCATGCTGAGAGGCTTGATTTGGCAAGGTGTGTGAAGCTTGTTGCTTATACTGGAGAAGAAATTCAGACTGAAAGCTCAGTAGTGCTTTCATGTACTCTGCTGGAAAATGTTACAGCTTATTATTTTACATGGTCAAGAGGCATGTCCAGTCATTATTAGGGCTCAGAAACAGTTTGAAAATGGGACTGCTTTCATTTAATAAGGAAGTCCACCATGTTAGCTTAAAAGACCACTACTCTAATTTTGCCCAGTACATTTTTTCTACCTATGCTGATCTTTTTGAAGACAAATTAGGGGATCTTCCAGTTGTGTACTCCATGAAGTTAGACCCAGAGGTCAGGCCAGCTCAAAAATTTCCAATAGCCATAAAGGACAGAGTCAAAGCTGAGCTAGATAAAATGGTGTGACAAGGTGTGATTTGTCCATGCTCTGGAATAGACTTTCCATACATGTCAAGCAGAGCACCTCAATGGCCCTCTTCAAGAGAAATCTTGATGAGTGGATGGGAAATAGAAAGTTCACCCCAGGGATCACTCCAGTGGCTCTACTTGATAGAGGCACTGGGAACTAACGTCAGGTGTCACGATGCCAGGGCACATCTATGGGCTAGGCTTGTAAAGACTCCAGGGCCATTAGCCTAGTACACACCTATGAACCTATGAAGCCATGAACTTTACTCATGTCACAAGTAGCCCTGACTACCCGCAGTCAAATGATTTGGCAGAATGTGCAGTTCAAAGTGCAAAACAGTTGCTAGAGTAGTCAAAATGAGATAATAGTGATGTTTTCCTGAATCTCTTGAATCTCACAAATATTCCTCATGATAAACATCTTGGTTCACCTGCTCAGAGACTTCTGTCAAGAGAAACCAGAACCACATTACCAGTCAGTAGTCAATTGTTGGTTCCATGTGTTAAGAACAAGTCAGTGAAAACCAATCTGTTGAAGAAATGCCTAACCCAGAAGTCATATTATGATAAAACCAGCAAACCTCTCAATCCATTACAAGAAGGAGAAGTGGTAAGGATGCAAACATCCAGAGGTTATGATCGGACTGGCATCGTGAAGAATATTTGCCCAGAGCAGAGATTGTACATTGTAGAATAACAAGGCACAGAGTTTAGGTGGAATCAGAAGCATTTAATACTGATGTCTGAGCCTATACCACATCACAAAGCCTGTGATAAAGATTGATTATCTCAGAGTGAGTTGTCAGGTGTTCCAATTAAAGAGGAAGTACCAGAGAGTATTCCCATTCCTGTGACGAATCCAGAAGTTCCTGATACAAATTGTTCACTGAACACTGTCCGTGTTAATAAATTTAGTCCAGATTGTTATGTTATGAGATATGGTCATATCTGTAAACCCTGTAACAGATACAAGGCAACTTTGACATGAACATTGTGTTTTGTTTCTAATGTCAGTAGTAATGCATGTCTAAGTCTAATATTGTTTTTCCAAAGGGCAATCTTTTTAAGAGGGAGGATGTAGATCAATGTGTGTGTATATATCTTTAAGAAGCTATCCAAGGGCTTGCACAAGTGTATAAATACTGAGCAATTGTGAGCCTGACCATCACTAGTTTATTGGCCATTTGGGCAGTTTTTCCATCTCTTTCAACTTTCTGGTTTAAAAGCCAATGTTTGCGCTTGTTTCCCATCTTTTCTGTAACTAGTCTAGTCTAGATACAGACTTGCTGTATCCAGGACTGTTTGTAAGCTTCTGAGCCCCCAAGCCTTTCTGTGTTGGAGGGAAGCCTTCTAGCTTATCAGTGGGAGTGGTAAGCACCAGGTAGCCTATCTATTACAAGAGGAGTGGTTTCTGGCCCAGAAATTGTAGTTTATTGGCCGTTGGATCAGTTTTTTCCATCTCTTTCAACTTTCTGTCTTAAAAGCCCACATGTGAGCTTGTTCCCCACCTTTCTTGTATCTAGTCAAGTCCAGATACATATTTGCTGTATCCAAGACTGTTTGTAAGATTCTGAGTGGTACCAAAAAGTCTGCTCTTCAATTTTTTCCATTAGATCTGCTAGTTCTCTCCTCTCCTGCACTTTTACTAGCTTATTAGTCTAGTACCTTACCAGACTTGTTGTAGCAATTATTGTAGCACACAATAGTGTTACCAGCACTAAACATTCTACAAGGAAACAGCTCCAGTACTTATTATTAATGCCCACCCCTCCAGGCATGTCTAAAGGTCAATTTCCTGTGCTTTCTCCTATTAACCTGGTGAACTTGGGCATCCTGAGGCAATGTGGCAGCTGCCTCATGTACACTGACAGCCCTCTCCTCTTACCTCCCAACACTCAGACTTGCAAGAGATGCACTTATATATCCAAATTGGAGGCCATGCACTCTCCAGCCAAGACCGGAATAGCTGGTCAAGAGGAGATGGTCAACACTTGCACCACACCACATGAAACACATAGCCCTCCAGAACACACACCAGCACTGCCTTCACATAAAAACACAAACCACAAACCCACCTTCACGAAGACTCTCAATAAAAATCTACCCAAACAGCAGAGACCTCCAAGGCAGAAATGCATTTGACCACCAAAACACTAATCACAAGACACATAACTATCCTAAACAGTGTGCCACTCAACCAAAGCCCCTAAGGCAAAACAGCATGCCCAACACACTAGTCATAGGTGACTTGATAGTGAGACACACTGATGTCTCACTCACTAGGTTGAATAAGGAGAAAGTAACACTCAGCTGCCTGTTAGGTGCCCGGATTCACCACATAACGCACACACTCAGGTCCCTCAACAACAGGTACAAATATGACTCTGTCATTGTACTTCTGGGTGTGAATGACATGAGGCTTACCTCCCCTGGACTACATAAAAAGAGACATAGAGGAGCTCTTGGATTATGTAGCCCAGGCGGGTATGACCCTAGCCCTGAGCAGCCTCCTACTATCACCCAGAATGATACCACAGTATAAGCAGAAAATGATTGATTTCAACAATTGGCTAGGTTCCTGGTGTCATTCTAAGGGGATCAAGTATCTGTCTGCCTGGGATGACACGATTGACAGACCTCAATCATTTGCCAGTGATGGCCTGCATCTGTTACCCCTGGCCTTCCGGATACTGGCCAAAGCTCTTGCCACCCCTATAGTGCCTTTTTTAGGTGGTGTTCCAAAGACCAAATTACCACCGTAACAGCTACAAACAAATGCAATCTGAGGGTCATGCTGCTCAACGCTAGAAGTCTAAATCTCAAAATCCACTCATTCGAAGCACTCCTTAAAATGGAGAACATTGATATTCGAGCTGTAGCAGAGACCTGGTTTAAGGCATCAGAAAGCGCCCCTGCATTACCAGGCTATAACTCATTGCACACCTTTCGGCCCCAGAACTTGGACCAAAGCTCCAAAGCCGGTGGTTTTTCCATATTTATAAAGGATGCGCACACCTCCAGACTGGTAGCCCAACATAATGCATCAGAGATACTTCAGGTGCAGCTAACATTGGGCAAGACAGCGATTCAGGTAGTAGCCTGCTATAGGTCCCCAACCATTTCCCAAGACTCACACTCCACATTCCTAAGCACCCTGGAGAATATTACGGTCCAACCTAACACTCTCATACTGGGCGACTTCAACTACCCCTCCAATAACTGGGAAAACTACTCATGTACCAATACACTTGCCCAACGTTTCCTGGAATTCATTAATTCCAATGTCCTGGACCAGCTCGTTCTTTCCCCCACTAGAGGTAGCAACATCCTTGACCTGGTCATTAGTAACATGGGCGACCATTGCTCTACACCAATAGTCAACTCCTCCCTGGTTAGATCCGACCACAAACAAATCACCTTGGAAATCCACATCCCTCCCACCTCCCCTGCAAAGGTAACCACCATGAAAAACTTCTCCAAAGCTAACTTTTGGCTCCTAAAAATAGAGGTGGCTAACTTCACCACACCCATGCAAGTGGAAAATAGTTGCATGACCACCAAATCATGCACCAATGCACTGTACGAACACATACACAAATGCATGGATCTTGCCATACCCAATAGAACCAAGATGCTCTCCTCCAAAAAAAGGAAGACAATCTGGTGGTCCCCTGCCATAAACAAACTCTACAACAGAAGGAGGAAACTGATGTGGAATAAGGTGAAGTCCCAAGACTGGAAAAACTCCCTTATCAGCCTCAACAAAAAGTTGAGATCCTACATCAAATCCTAAAAAGCTAGCTATGAAAACAGAATTGCAGCAGATAGTAAAGACAACCACAAGGCCTTCTATAGTTATGTAAAGAATCTCCACTGCAATACCCAGATTTGCTCTGAGCTACTGCACAATGGTACCTGCTATATCGAGCCAACAGATATTGCCAATATACTGGCTGACAGATTCAGTGTGCCAACTTTACCCCTCTCTCCACCAGCAAAGGACCAATCACAATACCAGTAGATTGTCAGGCACCCAGTATTACTGCTGCACAGGTTAAAACAGCACTGTCCAAGGCAAGAATACAGCTTCTATGGGACATGACAATATCCCTGGCTGTGTTCTACATGAACTACAGAGTGAACTGGCACCTCACCTGTGTGCCCTGTTCAATCACAGCCTCACCTCAGGATTTGTCTCAACTGAATGGCGCACTGCTACAGTAATCCTGCTCCACAAAGGAGGAGTGACTACAGACCCTGGGAACTATCACCCCATTAGCCTGATGAGTCTGATATGCAAAGCTATGGAACGCATCATCATGGACCTAATAAACAAGGATATAGGGAATCTACAAACTCTGGATTCCACACAGTTTGGTTTTGTGAAGGGTAGATCATGCCTGCTCAATCTGGTTGACTTCTTTGAGTCAGTCACCAGAGCTGTGGATAAAGGCAAGGTGGTTCATACAGCCTACCTTGATCTGGCCAAGTCCTTTGATACTATTCCCCACTCAAAAATCATAGAAAAACTCACTAAGCTAGGCATCGACCCCTATATCATTAGGTGGATTGCAAACTGGCACACAGATAAAACCCACAATGTGAAAGTAGCTGACTCCAAGACAGACTGCTGGCCAGTCATGAGTGGAGTCTCACAGGGTTTGGTCCTCGGTCCTCTCCTGTTTGGTACCTACTTCTCTGAAGTCCAAGCCAATACGAAGGAACTCTGGCTGACAAAGTTCACAGATGATTGCAAGTTGGGAGTTATTATTAACTCCCCAAGTGATGCTGACATCCTACAAAAAGGCCTCACTGAGACCAACGACTGGTGTCGGAACCATGGCCTTAAGCTCAATGCCAAAAAATGTGTCATTATCCCCTTTGGGAAAAACCCGGTTCCCATGAATTACCACATCAATGGTAGTCCACTGAACACAGTAGGCGTTATAAGAGATCTGGGAACACAGGTTGACAGCAACCTCTTTTTTGACCACCACATTGCCACTGTGGTCAGAAAGTCCTTCTATGTGGCACATCTCATTACTAAGGGTTTTGCATCCAGGAAGAAAGAGGTCATTGTCTCCCTCTACTCTTCCCTCATTAGGCCAATCACCGAGTACAATGCCTCATTTGGCATGTACCTCGCTAGACAGCTGCAACTACTGGAGAGGCCACAAAAGTACCTCACAAAGAGGATCTTAGAGCCTAAACTCTTGTCCTATATGGACAGACTCAAAAAACTCCAACTATTCTGTGTCTCATATCTCTTAGTTAGAGGCGATCTCTGCTTGACTTACAAAGCCATGTCTGACCCAGCTCTGTTAGAAATGCTACATCTAAATAAATCCCAGTCTCTCCATACCACACACTCCAGAGACCTCAACCTCATTAGCACAATCAACAGAATAAGCTGGAGGGACAGGTTCATAACCCAGAGACTGCCCATGCTATGGAATAGACTTCCCATACATGTCAAACAGAGCACATCACTGGCCCTCTTCAAGAGAAATCTTGATGAGTGGATGGGAAATAGAAAATTCACCCCAGGATCACTCCAGTGACTCTACTCGACAGAGGCACTGGGAACTAAGGTCGGGTGGCATGATGCCATGCTAATTGTATGAGCTAGGCTTGATAAGGCTCCAGGATACATACTTATGAACCTATGAATCTGATTGCCATTTTGTAGTAAGCTGTTGAGATGTAAGCATGTATGTCTGTAAGGTCTGTCTGCTTACCAGTTTGTTTGTATTTTATGATGCTGCTAACCATCCTGATGTGTTTCCATGTATTAACGCATCTAAACAAAATATCCAACCTGCTTGTCATCTATGTTAGAGAGAGACGAGCGACACAATGTTACGTGTAGTGGTGGAGGGTGAAATAGGCTGTGTCTGCTTTTCATACTGCAGTAATTCAATGGGGATTTGCAACTGACAGTCCTTCGAGGGGGTGCTGAGGAAATTCCAAGGACAATATCTTGAATCCTTGGAATAGCACAACTCATAATGAAACTGTCAGTGGGAAAAAAAATTAGTCTAAATTTGTGGCTTCTTGGAATATTCCCAATACTTGGAAGTATACAATATTAGACTGGGAATAGCCTCCAAAGGGTAAGAGATCGGGGGCAAATTCCCCCTACCTATGCACACACAGTCACATACACAGACACACACGTACAGATTACTTTAAAGGTGTAACAGTGGGTTTCAGAATTCTGCTGTTTTTTGTTTTTTTTTTTTGCTTTTTTCCATTCCCAGCCTGAATGCTATAACATTCACATGCCCATTCCTTCATCTTCAGGACATGAATTGTTCTTCCAGATATGACCCTTTACTGGGTAGATCTCACAGCTCTTTACGGGGAGGAGTCTAGTGGCTACTCAGCATTAAGACCATGGAGTTTGGTCTTCAAGATGATGAACAGAGCAGAGCTGGGATGCATCATATCACACCAACTAGCCATCACCATATCTAAGCAAATACCATGCAATGCAGTCAGTGTACAAGATGCATGATAACACATGCTCAGCACTGAATGTCTGCAATTTCTTCTTCCTTGAAATTGAAAATCTGCTTGCATGGTTACTGGTCTCTGGCCAATGTAGCATGATATTTTACTCACAAAACTGGGCATAAATTCCTGTGTCACCAGATGGATAGCCAGTTTGCTCATGGACAGGACATATGTGGTTAAAGTGGGTGAATCCAGATGCAGCAAGAGGCTAGTGGTGTGCCACAGGGCTCAGTACTGGGACCACTCCTGTCTGAAATATACTTCTCTAAAGTTAAGGCAAATGTGGAAGGCCTCTGGATGACAAAGGTTGCAGATGACTGCAAGCTGGGGGCAATCACTGAATGCCCCATTGATGTAGATATCTTTCAGGAGGGTCTAGATCAGACAAATGATTGGTGCCGCAACCATGGCCTAAAATTACATGCAAAAAATGCATTATCATACCCTTTGGGAACTCAAATGCCCCTGTAAATTACATTAATAGCACACCCTTTAGAGTTGACTCAGGGATGAGAGATCTAGGTATGCAGACAGATAGTAGCCTGAACTTTGACTGCCATGTGTCTATAGTGGTATGGAAATCTTTTTATGTGGCACAACTTATAAGTAAAGGTATGGCATCCAGATCCTAGGAAATTATAGTCCCACTGTACTCAGTCCTCATTAGATCAATAATTGAATACAGTGCACCATTTGCCATGTACTTGACTAGGCACTTACAGGTGCTGGAACAACCTCAGAGGTACCTCCTAAAGAAAATACAGGGTGTAAACAACATAAACTATGCAGGTAAACTAAAACTCCCAGCCCTTTACTCTGTCTCCTACTGACTATTAAGGGGTGACTTATGCCTGACCTACAAGACGCTCAAAAATCCAGCCCTAATGGAGCTGCTACACATCCACAAGTCAAACAGCATGAGGGTCACCTGATCTTGGGAATCTAAACTTAATTAGCGACTCAAACAAAACATGCTGGAGAGACAGATATGTGTGTCAGAGATTGCCCTTCTTTGGAACAGAAACCACTGTAACCACCCCACCTGAATCCAGGTGTTTCTCCATCTCTCCTCCTCTTCTTTATTTCTCTTTCCTTCCCTACTCTAATTACCTTCTTTTATTCTGTTTTTTTTTTTCTCCAGTTAACCTGCTTCTTCTACCTAATAAGCACCTGACTCTCCTCTTCTACTTCTCCTCTCTGTTCCTGACTTTCACTGCACTGTCTCTTAACCTGCTACTAATATCCACTCCTCCTGTTGTCTATTTGTAACTGATCAATACACTTAGTCCCGTTATCTACGTTTCTACAGGTCTGTGCATTCAGTATAATTATCTGTTTAACTATATTGTATACAAGTCTAACTTTCTTTATTGTTGTCTCATATATTGCTATTCGTATTGTACTATACACTTATTGTAACATGCATCTCTCAGTTATATTTGTACTGTTGGAGATTTTTCTCCCCGGGCCTCCGCTTAAAAAGGGCTTGGTCCAAGACAGACTATCCCAGTCAACAAACGTCAGATAAATAAATAAAAATAAATAGAGGCACTGGGAACTAATGTCGGGTGCACGATGCCAGTGCACTTCTATGGGCTAGGCTTGTAAAGGCTCCAGGGCCATTAGCCTAGTACACACCTATAAACCTATAAATAAACAGGCTTCCTATTCACATTAACCAGAAACCTTCCTTGGCCTTCTTCAAACACGGTTTGGAGCAATGGATGGGGAAATCACAAATTCACAACTGGGGTAGTACCTATGTCTCTTATGGTCAGGGGCAGTCTGTAGGATACTCAATGCAGAGGCACAAATTAATGTCATTCTCTTGCCCCTAGGGGCCATATATTGAGTAAAATCAGGTTATATTGGCTAGGCTTGCAAGGGCCCTTAAGCTGCAAGTCTAGTAATCTCCTATGAACCTATGAATCAGCGACTGCACAAGAAGTGCTGAGTCCCAAACTCTCACCACATGGATAGCAGGGCTGGCAGATAGCCATATCATCCTATCCCTCCCATCGGACTCCTTTAACTCATTATGCCCATTCGTACACCTAAGTCACTGGTTGCAGAGATGGACGCCTAGCCTCTGTAGTGGCAGACTGACTTGAATCCATTAATTTTTGTCTGAATCCTGTTTTTATCTTCTATGTGACTCACAAAACAAGCTAGTTATGGTAGTAATGCATGGCCTTTATGTTTCCTTCAATAAAGGCACTTCTCTCAAGACTAAACCAACATTTCCTGAGCCCACCCTCACTTCTATCCCTTACCCTTGTTCTTCTTTCTAACCTATTACATACTCATTATGAAGGGAGAAAAGGGGAATTCATTACTAGGGAATAATCAAATTATAGTAACCTAGAGTCTGATAAGCATTACAAATGCAAAATATATACTAGATTGCTGCACCATGTTACAAGCAGTCAAATAATACATTTGTCCCCTAACAACAGATATCAGACACTAGGTCTTTTTTTTTTTTGTTATTCTCTTTCTTTCACTTCTCTAAATTTTGCCAGTAAACAAGAAGTAATAACTGTCACTTCCTGCCTTTCTACAACCCTGCATATGTTCTGCAGACTATAAGATGTGATAAGACTTGTTTCTCTATATATTACTTTACAAAAATCTAAAAAGTAATACAGGATGAATGTAACTGATGAAACTTATCTTTGATGGCCTATGTATGCCACACAGAGAACCTGCTTTCCAATCCGTATTCTGGCTAAAGAAATTTTAAAGAAAAAATTAAAAGAGAAAATTGCTGTAATCCAGGGTCTCAAAGTGAAATGATCATGAAGACTCTACAGGGAGTAGTACGTTCAGCCGAGGGACATAATCACAGAAACAAAAAGAATGATGCTCTTTGTAGCTAGAATGTAGTGTAGTAGTTTACCTCACCTATGATTATGCTGGTTTAAGGGATGCTTGAGGACCATGTGGCCCTGAGTTTGACACCCATGCAAAATCAGTTCAGAGAAAATGAATAATGCACACAACAATTTTATTGTCACAAATATGCTTATATATAGCATTAGTTGTTTTTTTTCTTACTTTATTATAGTAGTATGTTCTTTTTAGTTTTGTATACTGCTGTTATTGCAATGCTTTGAAATTACTGTTGTACTTTAGTTTTCTAAAGTATAGTAAAATGTAACGCACTATTTACTCATTAAATTTGGAAAGCATTGATACAAGCACAAGCCAGCCAGCATCTATAAGTATTCTTAAGTATTCTACAACTGATTACTGCAATATAAACCAAGGTATTAAAAAATATGTGAATGAGAAGGCTGTACATAGTATATATATCTCTTATTCATGGTCACAGCCATCTGTTGATAATGATAATTTAACAGTTTTAATCATCTTTGATTCATTTGTTCGCTTACATGAAAAAATAGCATATTTTATCTATGGCAAATTCAAAAACACACAGATTCATACAAAGTCTAATCAACTATTATATTAAATTTTCTGCCCTTTTGTACATCCTGTCCATTCTAATTTTCTCTTATCCTTTTCCACCCGCCCCATGTCCTCTTGAACTTCTCTGCTGATTTATTCTTTATCACTCATTTAGTAATATAATACATTCTGTGTGTCTACAACCATTTCTGTGAAACAGTACTTCCAGAGATACAGGAAATAGACAGTCCATACACTCGGCTGCTTGTGTCCTTTCCTCTTTAGAAGGATCCCTTTCATACCCCTTACATGATGTCATGCACCAGTATCATGACCCTCATGAATCTTCTTATCACTGATGAGAAGAGCTAGCTCGTCAAGCTTCTAGTTATTCCTTCTTCTCCACCTCATGGATCTTTCCGGAATCTTTCCTTTGTACTCTTTCCTGCAGCCTGATGGTCTTTTGCTTATGTGGTGTCCAGAACTGCATGGAATACTCAAGATGTAGTCTAACCAAGATCTTGTAGAGGTGAAAGATTACTTAATTGCTTCCGGACTCTATCCCCCTAAATATAGCTCAGCATTCTGTTTGATGCTCCGTGTTCTCTCACTCTGCTCCCCTTAGTCCAGTCCATGTGTGAATATCCCATACCTTTTCCTTGCTCTGCTGCCATCTGTTCTACTCCTGCCAGCTTACAATTCACATCAAGACTGTTGTGCCTAATAGCAAAACATCGCATTTGTTTCCACTGTACCTCAAATATCACTTTTCTATCCATCTGCTCAGCTTTTCTAATTCTTTCATTACACCATTCTCCCATCTCCACTGTTGCATCTATATTTGTGTCATCATTAAAGAGGTTGATCCCACTGTCTATTTCTTCAGCTATGCCTGAGACAAAAATACTGAAGGGTATTGGGCCTAGGACAGACCTATGTAATATACCACTGGTTACTTTCATAATTCCTAACACCGGTCCTTTTGTAACTCTCTGTGTCCTAAAATTTAGGCATATAGTTATCAAGTTTATTTTTCTTGGCCCTAATCTGAACCCCTCCAGTTTCCTTTATCTGGATCCTGTGTGCAACTGAGTAGAAGGCCTTGCATTCTGTCCAGGTGGACTACATCTATAAATACTGCCTTGACAAGTACACCAAAAGCGTTAAATGTAATTAGGTTTTACTGACTAGCCATGAACCCATGTTTTTTGCTGTCCTGGAGATTATCCTCTTTCAGATGTTATCGTACTTCAATTTCTTGCTAAATTTGTTAAGCTACTAGGCCTGTAGTTCACCACAGTTGCTGCCTTACAGCCCTTTGATTCTTCTGCACTAGCCACTGATCTCTTGAGGATCTGCAATAGGGAGTCTGCCAACTCAGTAGCCAAATGTAGAGGAGTCCTGGAGGTAGACCATCTGGTCTTATGTTACCTCTGCCTTTCAGTTTGCATTTTTTGCAATGGCTCTTTTCTGGTAAGTAACTTGAAAGGGTAGAAAATGATTTCAACCACCTTTGCTGCTGTTTGTCATTATATCAGTATTACAGATAGTCACTTTTAGGCACCAGTGAACTCTGCAGTAGGTAAGGCATAGACACAGGCTTCCTGCTCAGTGACAGCCACCAATCAATCGGGTAGTCTTGAACTGATATATACCTGTGCAGCACTGTCTGTTTATTAAGGTAGCTGAGTAGCACTGATTTCTAAGGGATAAAGAAAACCATGGAGTTCCAGTTCTAATCTTTTAAAATTCAAGCATATTGCTGATTGTGCTGAAAAATAAACTTCAGATCACCAGTACACCTTAAGCAATATGCATGCTGTTTTGTTCCCATGGCTTAATTAATCCTAATGGGATGGTATTTGCTGCACTAATACCATGTGTGCTCATGAATCTGTCGGCTATGATGGAACAAGCAAATGTGGATTCCTTCAGACTTAATTCTGTTTTTGTACCTCTTACTTTCTTAATCCAGCTGAGGGCTCTTGCTTCTGATTATCTTTATGGGCCTACAGATTGTTAAACCTGTTAGTGGCTTCTGATTTCTTTATTCTTCCTGTTATCCACTCTGACTATTACTCTGCATGGGGCTCGTGTTCAGCTAACCTGTAAAGTGCCTGACTTCATGAAATCTTTTATGGAGATTCCTGACCTTGTGTATCTTCCTTCTGAAGTTCCCTCACTTTTTTAGTCATGTTTCCAAGCACCCAGAAAGTGTTAATCCTTTGAGTGACCTTTCTTCCTCTAATGCAGTTTTTTTCACTGTGCAACATACTTTATACCGTGTCACCACCACTTTGTAAATCTTACAAAAGTCTACTTAAACTGCTGATATTGTGATTGTTCACAAAATGTTAAATTCTGTCCTGTTACAGTCAAATATTTTATCTGAGAATTCACTGGTGTAGAACACTAACTGACTCTCTTAAACAGAGACATCAGCTTTACTTATTTATTCAGCCATTTGTATGTACAAAACTTTTATTTTTAACTTTTTTTCTGTAAGAATGGGTAAGTGATTGAAAGAATAAAAACAAATAAGTGTTTTAGGTAATGTACTGAAATAAAATGAAGACTGAATAAGATAAGGTAATATTTTGGCTGTGTTGTAGTGTAGTAAAACACGGGTAGTTTATGTTAGAATTGTATTAGAAAAACACATCATATCTGGGTGAAATTACACTTTTTTGAGAGAAGTAAATAATGGCCAGGATTCAGAAAGATTTCCTGCACTCAAAGAAACTGCTGTGACCAAAAGCAGTAGTTTCTATGACTGTGAGTCATGTGATTCAGGACATGCTTGCCACAATGAGGAAAAACATCATTACTATATTACAGGTTGTTGTATTTTAATTAAACTTTGTTTTACTGCATTTGTTTTTTTTGAAGTCTTAAAAATTGTTGACTAGGGTTAGTTATCAAATTTTCTTTTTGCATTCATTGATTGAAGAGGAATTTGATCTAGCTAATTAGTGGGAGGAGCTGAGAAATGGGTTTCTTATTTAAAGTATTTGCCTACATTCCTCTTCAGCTACAAGCTAGGCAGCCGAGTGCTCCGGATTGTGCGGAACGCTCCGCATTTGTGTTCGATTAAGCCCACTGTTCTAAATCATGTAGCCGTTGCTCTGCTTAAGCGCTTTCGTATACAACTACAGGTAAAACAAGTTTACTGGTTAAGTGCTTTTGTCTATGTAATTATACAGATGAAAGTGCTCAACCAGTAAACTTGTTTTGTTACTTCATCCAGCAGAGATTAGCTGAACTTGAAACTTTCATTAGTCTTATCAAAAAAAACAAAGATAGTAAGAATGCTGTTACATCAGATAGGCAGTAGATTCAAGAACAGTGAGACAACTCAAGAATACTTATGACAGCGAGGTAGTTCAAGTTCAGTCAAGCAGCATATAACCTGATTAGGGCTGAGACACAGTGCAGGAAACTATGCAAAGTGAATGGCTAATTTACTTACCGTCAAACCTTATGCTTATGCATGGGGCAGTCACAACGATATTATGATTGCTGGTAATGTCAATTTGTCAGAAAAGTTTTTGCAATAAATGTTTCACTTCCATTCATTAGGGAATCTGTTCAAGATACATTGGGGGTAAAGGGCTGCTGACCTACAAGGGCTATGCAGTTAGCTTTTAGTATGTGCACTATATTCTCTGCAGACAGAATTACAAATGCCGATTACTTTATCCCAGCATTAGTAAGCAGACGCCAAAAGACAGACTGTCATTCAGTTCTTCCCTTACTTTTAAACATTTCTGCTAATCCTTCTTGCCTAACATGTATAGTTTTACTCTGTGCAACAAAGTATATATATGAGCATTTAGTTTTGCTGTTTTATTCACAGGTGTATAATTTGTTCTGCTAACCACTAGAATTTGCTAACCATATTGATCCTTTAAGACTGTCATCTAGCAATGGGTACCATCCAGCAGAAAAAAACCTCAAGGTCATCAGGAAATTATTTCCTGCTACAGGTCATCTGATCAGTGAGGCTATATGGAGAAATAAATCACTTCAATTGTATTATCGAAAAGTTTCTCTTGCCATCTGAAAATGCACAACTTTTTCCTTCCTCTGACATTTCTTCCACAGTGCAAAGCACACACACCTTTGTTAAGCTGAAGCATTAGTTAACGGCCTACGTTATATAAGTGAAGTCTGTTTTAAAAATGCTAAGTCAGTATTTTGTCACAGCTATGTTACTTTCCAGAGAATTTCTGACTACAGTAAAAAGGATTCATATCATACTCTAGCATATCTTCTAACAGCCCTTATTATTCACAATGATTAATGTGCTTTTGTGTCTCTGATCTGTCCAGTTAACAGTTTTACTGTTTTCTAGAAGTATTTAGGAGATGACTGCCTATTTTCTTTTATGTAGATGAGCTTAGCAGAAGTAATTGCAGTTCTGTTTTTTTTTCCTGAAACCGAGGAACATTAAGTGCAAGGTTTCATTGCATTCTTCCATTGTCTCCATGCCCTGTCTTTGTTCCATAAATGTTAGTCGCATTTGTGGATCGCTCTGCTGAGTCTGTCTGCTATCATGTTGGATTTTCCAGGGATGTGCATTGCTATCAGAAAGCATTGGGAGAAGGTTGCCCACTGCCATTCTCTCAGGGCCTCCCAACAAAAGGGGGTAAGACCTGGTTCCTCCTTGTTTGTTTATGTACCACATATACAAAGTGTACATGACTTTTATTTACATGGAATTCTGGAAAGTACAGAGGGCTGTCAGCACAAAATAGTAGAAAGAGGACAGTATTTTAAAGGTGGCATTCACATTCACATATATTTTGGTTGAAAGGCCATGGGTATGGTAATGGTATGCTTTTTGCGCAGTGTGAAAATAGAGTGTTCCACATTTTGACTGTTTGTCACACATTGTAATGGTCTGTGTTCCACATTGCCCTCTTAGCAGGTTGACACCTATGGCTACAAGCATTATGAGTTTAAAACTGCTGTTTGACTGCATTGATTTCTTTTCTTTTTTTTCCCATATGTACCCTACTCTTGTTGAGCTTTCAAACATTGTGCCTTTTTAGCTGCCAGTGCCTACTGTAAATTAAAGTTTGCAAGCCCTTCCCAGTGTTGTTTCTTCTGGACATTAATAGCTCAAATTGATAAGGCACTCCCATTAGACTCTTAAAGCTCAGGTTAGCCACTGTCTCATATAATCCCATTTCAACTAGTGCACACTGCAATATTCAGAGTGTTAATCTGAAATGTGTATTATTCATTTCTGCATTTTCCTTGTTTTAAGAGAAAGTCATCTGTTTGCATTTTTAACTTAGTCTGGGACCTTAGTCTTGTAGTATCCCTCACAGCAGTGGCAGAATTGTGAGCTGCTGCAGGATCTGAGCCTCATTTATTTCATTTCTACTGCTTTTTACTGTTTGCGGTTTACTTGGTCTGGAAGCCTTAGTCTTGTAATATAACTCACAATAGTGAGAAAATCATGAATTGCTTGCAGACCTGTGCCTCATTTATTACATCTCTGCTGCATTTTTCTGCCTGAATTTTACTTGGTCTGGGCACTTAGTCTTATAGGTTCATACTAGGCTATCTGCCCTAGGGCATTTATAAGCCTAGCCAGAATGTGTTTGGCTTTCGCCACCCATTTTAAATTTATTTTGCTATGCCCTTTTTCGAGGTTAGTATACTGTGCCTCTGTCTAACAGTGACACAGAAGTGATACCCGGGGTAAACCTACGATCTCCCATCCACTCATCAAGATTCCTCTTGAAGAGAGTCAATGAGGGACTCTGCCTAACCTGGACTGGGATTTTATTCCAGAGTGAAGGGAGCCTCTGGGTTATGAATCTGTCCCTCCAGCATGTCCTATTTATTTCAGTGCTGAGGTTCAAGTCTCCTGACAGCGTAGCTCGATGGGATTTGGATTTTCTGAGGTGCAGCATGTCCATTAATTCCGGGTTGGACATGGCTTTATACGTCAGGCACAGATTGCCTCTGAACAGGCGGTATGCCACTGAGTAGAGCTGGAGTTTCTTTAACCGGGCAGCATATGGCATCTGTTTGAGCCCTTTGATCCTCTTGGTGAGGTACTCTTGGGGTCTTTCCAGTTGCTGCAGGTGTCTGGTAAGGTACATCCCAAAAGGAGCATTGTACTCAATTATGGGCCTGATGAGGGATGAGTAAAGAGGCACGATGACCTCCCCTGATCTAGATGTGAATACCTTCATGATTAGGTGGGCTATATAAAATGTTTTTCTAACCACTTTGGCCACGTGGTTGTCAAATGAGAGATTGCTATCAACTTGGGTCCCCAGGTCCCTAATTACTTCTTCTGTACTTAATGGATTACCACCTATGTGGTAATTTGTGGGCACTTTGTTTTTGCCAAAGGGGATGACTATACACTTTTTAGCATTTAGCTTGAGGCCATGGCTCTGGCACCAGTTGTCTGTTTCTATGAGGCCCTTTTGGAGGATGCTTGTGTCAGCCGGAGAGTCGATTATGGCGCCCAGTTTGCAGTCATCTGCAAACTTGGTCAGCCACAGTCCTTCTGTGTTGGCCTGTACCTCCAAGAAATATATACCGAACAAGAGAGGTCCCAGGACTGAGCCTTGTGGGACACCACTTGTAACTGGTTTGGAGTCTGACATGGCTCCAGCAATTCTAACCATGTGGGTTCTGTCCTTGAGCCAGTTTGCAATCCATCTAGTGACATAAGGGTTTATATTTAAGCTGGTGAGCTTATCTATAATGCCTGAGTGGGGTATTGTATCGAAGGCTTTTGCGAGGTCCAGGTAGGCTGTGTGGACCACCTTCCCCTCGTCAATGGCCTTGGTGACTGTTTTAAAGAAATAAACCAGGTTTAAGAGGCAGGATCTGCCCTTAACAAAGCCGAACTGGGTAGGATCCAGTGTCTGTAGGTCCCCAATATCTTTATTTATGAGGTCCATGATGATCCTTTCCATAGCTTTGCAGACCAAGCTAGTCAGGCTTATGGGGCGATAGTTTCCAGGATCCGTTAAGGCACCACCTTTATGGAGAGGGACCACTGTTGCTGTACGCCTCTCTTTGGGCACATATCCTGTAGTAAGGCTGAGATTGAACAGTAGTTTTATGTTTGGGTTTAGCTCTTCTTGGAGTTCATGTAGGATGCAGCCCAGGACACCGTCTGGTCCCATTGATGCTGTGTTTTTTGCTTTGGAGAGGGCGGCTCTTACCTGAGCATCTGAGATGTCAGGGGGGCAGCACTCTGCTGGGATAGATATTTGCCCTTTTGGTGGGGAGGGGGGGGAGTTTGCGCTGAACCTGTCAGCTAGGATGTTGGCAATGTCTGTGGGTTTGGTGTATTTTTTGTCATTTTGGACTAATTCTGTTCATATCTGGGAATTACCACCCAGGTTCCTAACATAACTAATGAAAGCCTTGTGATTATCCTTAGTGTCCTGTGCAATTTTTCTCTCGAAGCTGGCCTTAGACAATTTTATGAGTGCCCGTAGTTTTTTGCTAATACTGATCTGTGATGCCTTCCCTTTTTGGGATTTTGCTCTATCATTTAGTAGCTTCCTCCTTCTATTGTATAGTTTGTTTATGGCTGGGGTCCACCAGACAGGACGTCTGCCTTTGGAGGATTGGGTCTTGGTTTTCTTTGGGATTGCATGATCCATGCATTCCTGAAGGTGTTCATAGAATGCGTTTATAAATGATTCTGCAGTCTGGGCCGTATTTTCCACAGGCCTGGGGGCTTTGAAGGATTCCACCTCGGTTTTGAGGAGTGTGAAATTTGCTTTAGAGAAGTTTTTCACTGTGGTTTTCTGGGCAGGGGGTGGGGTCGGGATGTGAATATCCAGTGAGATTAGTTTATGGTCTGATCTTACCAGTGAGGGATACACTTCTGGTCTGGAGCATAGAGTCCCCATGTTGGTGATGATCAGGTCCAGTATGTTTTCCCCTCTTGTAGGAGTGGTAACAAGTTGTTCCATAGCATTTGAGTTTATAAATTCTAGGAACCTTTGGGCTAGGGTGTTGGAGCTAGAGTAATGCTCCCAGTCTATGTTTGGGTAGCTGAAGTCGCCCAATATAATGGTGTTTGGAGAGACCTTCATATTTTCCAGTGTTCTCAGGAAGGCCGAGTGGGGTTCCTGGGTTTGGGAGGGTGGTCTGTAGCAGGCTATAAACTGGAAGGCAGTTTTACCCACTGTTAGTTGCACATGGATAGTCTCTGATGCTTTGTGCTTTGCCACCAACCTGGAGGTGTGGGTATCTTTGATGAATATCGATACTCCCTCTCCTTTTGTGGTTTGGTCTAAGTTTAGTATGTAGTATTTACTAAGTTAAAAATGCAAACAGATGACTTTCTCTTAAAACAAGGAAAATGCAGAAAAGAATAATACACGTTTCAGATTAACACTCTGAATATTGCAGTTTATAGTCTTGTTGTATAAATCATAATACTGAGAGAACGGTGCACTACGGGTGAGATCTGATCTGAGTCTCTTGTGACATTTCTACTCCATTTGTTTTCTATTATAATTTTATTTGTTTCGGGGACTTTAGTTAAGTCTTGTAGTACCCCTCACAATAGTGTGGACATTGTGAATTACGACAGGATCTGAATCTCATTTTTATTACATTCCTATTGCACTTTATCTGTTTACTTAGTCTGGGAACCTTAGTCTTGTAGTATAACTCACAATAGTGAGAGAATTTCAAATTGCTGTAGGATCTAAACCTTATATTGCATTTATTTATTTATTTAACATTTGGTTACCGGGAAAGTCCAACTGAGTAAGAAACTCATTTTCAGCGGCGGCCCAGGGTGAAATGCTACAGTAAAAAGAAAGTAAATATATCTTTTACATAATAAACCACAGAAACAAACCAGAGAAGAAATGTCAAAATACAGAATAAAACTAGAAGGACAAAAAAATATGGTCACATTCTTACATGTAAGATAAACAAGCAAGTATAAGCATATCAAACACGTATGAAAATTTTACCAAGATGATCAATAATCATATCATATTTATTATTTATTTTTTTATTTTACATTTGTTGACCGGGCTAGTCTAGCTGGATACATGTCCTTTTTCAGTAGAGGCTCGGGGAGAAAAGCTCCAACAAAATGACAAGACATTTTACATTTCAACTCAAAATAGGAAGGATTAACATAGGATAAAAAAAAACAATACAAAAGGCTATACATGCTGATTATAGGACATACACATAGTCTAAAGCAAGATTTTGCATGGTAGCATTGTGAAGGCAAGAGTTAAAGGTAATGAACTCTGAGAAGGGGTGGAGTCAAAGGTGAAGAGGGGTCAATAAGTTAGTCTGGTTCGGAACAGGGGCATAGCCAGTGTGATTTAAGATATTCTTTGAGATTATTTTTGAATTGATTAAGTGAGGTCAAATTTCTTAGGTGGTTTGGAAGGGAATTCCAGGGGTTTCCAATGGAGTTAGCGTAGAGAGCATCACCACCCATATTCTTTGATTTAATGGTGAGTATTTGAACACTGCTTGAGGATCGAAGGCAGTTAAGGTTGGTATAGGGGGGGGTCAATATACTGATCAGTGATGGGGTTCTATCTGGATGGTTGATTATTTTGAAAGCTTCAGTGAGTTGATTGAGTTTGAGAAGATTGGGCAATTCCAACCAGCCAATTTTCTTAAGGTTATGGCAGTGGTGGGTTCGATAAGGTGCTCCAGTTACAAATCTGGCAATATGATTATAGGCAACAGTAAGCATATTGAGTTCTCGCTTTCTGAGAAAAGAGAGTACTGGGGAGGCATACAAGAGGGAGGAAAGGAGATGGGTGCGAGCAATAGTAAGTTTGGTAGTAGGGGTTAAAAAGTTCTTTATTCTGTACATGGACCCGAGTTTCTTGTTAACAGTTTTAATAGTTTGGGTAATGTGAACGTCAAATTTGAGCTTATGGTCAATGGTGACGCCTAATAGTTTGGTACTAGAGACAGGGTCAATGATGGTGCCATTGATGGATACAACATGGAAGGAGATGTTGATTGGAATAGGAAGTTCTTTCACAGGGGGTGTGGATACAGAGGGGAAAAATATAAGCAGTTTGGTTTTAGACGGATTGAGTATGAGTTTCAGCTCGGAGAACCATTTTTCAACTATTGTAAAACAATGCTGAGTGGTTGTTTTTAGTTTTGAGAGAGAGGCATCCGAGCAGATCAGAGTGGAGTCATCTGCGTATTGAATGCAGGTGGTTTTAGGGATGACAGAGTGGAGATCATTTATGAATATGGAAAAGAGAAGGGGATCAAGTATCGAGCCCTGAGGAACACCAATGGTGTTTGGGAGCAGGTCAGATAGCCTGTTTTGCCACTGGACAGCTTGTAGCCTACCTGAGAGATAATCCTTGAACCAGCTTAGGGCTTGGTTTCAAGATGTAGGTTGTCCAGGGTGGAGAGTAGAAGCTGGTGATTAACCATATCGAAGGCTTTCGATAGATCAAGAAAGAGGGCAGAGGATATAAGTTTGTTATTGCGGTTCTTATTGATAGAGTCAATGAAGGAGAGTAGGGCAGTGGTTGTACTGTGGTAAGGGCAAAAGCTGTGCTGGGAGTTAGACAAGAGATTATTGCGGGTTAGGTGGTGAAGGAGTTGTTTGTGAACACATCTTTCCATAATTTTAGCTAGAGGAGATAATATTGCTATTGGTCTATAGTTGGAGGTTTCAGTGGAGGTACCACCTTTGTGAAGAGGAATAATGTATGAAACCTTCCAAATAGTGGGAATGGTAGCTTCAGTTATAGTCCTGTTGATCAGGATAGATATGGGATAGGCGATTGCGTCTGACGCGATTTGTAAGTATTCCGCTGGGAGGTGATCCGCTGCTAGGGTAGTTGGTTTAAGTTTTCTTAGGAGGGTAGAAATATAGGTGGTAGAAACTGGTTCAAGGCTAAAGGAGGGGGGGACTGAGTTATTCGTATGAGTGGAGGGAGTGGAGGAGGAAGTTAGCTGACTAGCTAGGGACTGGATGGTTTCAGTAAAAAAAGAGTTAAAGGTGTTGGCTATGTCTTCTGGGTCTATCCCTATCAGTTTCTCAGGGGTGGGGGTGGTAGATTTACCTGGGTGGAGAAGGTTGCTAAATCCTGCCCAGAACTTCTTTGGGTTATTCTGGTGCTTATTCTGAAGGTGGCAGAAGTACTGTTTTTTGTCCTGGATAATGGCAGATTTAGTGGTGTTTCTAAGCTGTTGAAATTTGATGCGGTCTAGGGGGGTTTTGGTGGCTCTCCATTTATTCCAGGCCTGGTCGCGGAGTTTAATTTTGGTTTTAGTTTGACTAGTTAGCCAGGGAGCTATCCGTTCCTTGGATCAAATTTGTCATTTTGGGGCATGAGAGTCAAGTATGTTAAGGAACATGTCATTAAAGTGGGAAACACTCTCCTGGAGGGGTAGGTTTTTTAGAATAGACCAATTATAGGACTTGAGTTCTGCACGGAATAGTTGTGGGTCAAAATTCTTTTTGTTTCTGACTATTCTGTATAAGGTGGGGTTAGTGGTTGGGCATTTATGTTTAATGATATAGGTAATAAGGTGGTCACTGAGGTCATTTGGGAGGGTCCCAGTGGTGTAATTTTGTGGTTCCTTATTGGTAAGAATCCAATCAATGGTGCTCTCTTTTTGTTGGGTATTGCCAATTCTAGTTGGGGACAGAAGATTTTGGGAGAATCCATGTAAGTTAATAGGATATGGAGTTATGTGGGTGGCACAGTCAGACCAGTCTATATTGACGTCTCCAAGTACTATGGTTTCTTGAGGGTAATTGGTGGATAACCAGCACAGGGTTTGCTCCAGGTTTTCCGTGTTCTTCCCTGCAGATATATGTTTACATATGAAGTTAGGCAAAGTATGTGAATGGGATATTTTATAGGAGGCATGTTAGTACCTTGTGGGGATTACATAGACAGGTGTGATAATCATAAATAGAAGCAGTACAATTGTTTAGGAGGTACTCACTTGTTAGAAGAAATAGCAGAAAAGTGTAGATAGTGCAGGAAGTAAGAGAGGTGATGGATTATGTGGGAGAAATGGAAGAGCTGAGGTGGAGATTCAATAAAAGCATGGTAGGTTCTTCAGCAAAGGGAGATTAGAGATAGGTGGAGTAGAGTAGGTGGAGGAGAATGGAAGAAGGATGAGGCAGGTGGCAAGAAGGTGTTAGTGGAGCAGTTAAAACTAGGATAAAGAGAAGGAGAGGAGTCAACTAGGATTAGAGCAGGGACAGATGCATGACCTGTGTAGGTAATCTTTTAGTTTAGATTTGAATTCCCTGAGGTTGGAGGTTGTTCTGATATCTAAGGGTAGAGCATTCCATAGTTTGGTGACAAAACAGGAAACAGACACTGTCCAGCAGTTTAGTTTGGTTTGTAAAGTGTTAGAAGTCATTTGTCATTAGAGCGGAGAGCTCAGTTAGGTATGTATATTTGATTTTTACTGTTTACTAATTGGACTTCTCTCTAGTTCATCTTCCAAAACCTTTGCTGACCTGTGCAGCAGTGGTTTGCAGTGCCGTGTACAAAAGCAGGTACCTAGAGGTGTAATTGTCCATATAAAACTTCCTCTGCTAATTTCTCAAATATCTGAGTGTATAGCATGTAGTATGCCCACTGAGAAGCATTACCCCAAGAGTGTTGTTTTAGATCAATCCTAGACCTCTCCTTCCAGCCCAGCTTTAAGCTATGATTGCACCACCTCCCACAGATCACAAATAAGAGGATCCAGAGCCATGGATGTGCACTTCCTATGGTCTCTGTAGCCAGCCTGGTGGAAATGAAAATCTTGAGACAATGTAGCAATTGTCTCATGTTTACTGACAACCACACCTGTTTCTTAAGGGAACTGATACAGTATGGGAGTGATGTAATTATACTATGTCTTTGGAGGCAAAGCTTTCACATACAGACACTGATATCTCCAAACAGGTTGCCAGTAACACACAAACTACACCTACTATGGATCAAATACAAAACTCACATATGCTCAAGCTCTTAAATGCAATCTACCCAAAACCCAAAGGCCTCCCATACACTGCCCTCAGCAACCTTCCAAACAACCTACAAAGACAGCACTCCCCAGGACACATACAGCCACATCTCACAATGTCTCAGCCTCTAAGACCTAAGGCAATCTACCTTCTCCAAGTATGATACCACAATATAAACAGAAGATGATTGACTTAAACAATTGGCTTAGTTACTGGTGTCTCAAATATTTGTCAGCTTGAGAGGACATGATCAACAGACTATGCTGATTTGCCAGGGATGGTCTTCACCTCTCTCCACTAGACTTTTGGATATTCGCAAACATTATCCAACCCACAGTGCCTTTTAAGGTAATGCCAATCTGATCAATCTTCTAACCTAGTAAATTCTACGTAAGCTAAACTAGAAGTGTTACTGCTCAATGCTAACGGCCTTTTGGGGTCGATTATACAGCATTCTCTATTTTAAGCATTCACTGTTATAATATAGACCCAAGATCCACTCCTTGGAAGTATTCCTCACCCTGTAGAGTGTTGACATCTGTGCAAACATGGTTTAAGGCCATGGAAGGCACCCCAGCAATACAAGGCTATAATGCAAGAGTTGGAGGTGTATTAATCTACATAAAATGTACGCACACTTCAAGACTGGTCAAACAAAACTGGTCAAATAGCTTGAGCTATTCCATGTCCAACTAACCGTAAGTAAAGTCCCATATGATACCTTTGCTAGCTGTAGGTCCCGTCTATGAGACAGGATAACCATACAACATACTTGAATGTACTGGAGTCACTCACAGTTCAGCCCAACACCATACTGATTTCAGCTATCCCATCATAAAGTGGAATACATATAAAACTACTAACATGCAGGCTCAAAGATTCCTAGATTTCGTCAAAGCAAACACCCTGGCACAGCCAGTCTGCACAACTACTAAGGGTGCAAATATCCTGGATTTGGAGCTCACAAATATGAGAGAATACTGAACCACACCCCACCCCCAATGAAATGTCCTTACTGGTCAGATCAAATCACAATGTGATAACCCTTGAAACAAATATAAAGTCTCAACTCCCAACAAACCACAGAACCTTTAAGAACTTTTCCAAGGCTAACTGGTTCCTATTAACTGAAGGCATAGCTAAATTCCAAGCCCCCCCAAATTCAGAGAACATGGTGGCCTATGTAGAAGTGTTTATGGAAGCCCTGTACAAGCATGTAGAAACAGCAGTTCCAAACTGAAATAAACTTAGGAAAATTCCAAAATCATGCCCCCTTGATGGAGCACCAGTATAAATAGGTTGTACAAGAAAAGGAAGAAAATCCTGTACAATAATAGGAAGGGATATCCCCAAAAGACAAAAAACTCCTTCATCAGTCACAACAAGGAACTCAGGGGACTAATCAAGTCCAGCAAAGCCAATCTGCAGGGAATAATAGCCTCCTGGGCTAAGGATAACCATAAGGCATTTTCAGTTATGTATACAACCTTAAAGGGAACACCCAACAGTGTGCTGAACTAATAGTAAATATAACTTCTGTACTGAACTGGGTGATATAGCAAATTTGCTGGCTGATAAATTTAGCTCCAGTTTAACCCCCTTCACCCCCAGTTTTCCCATGAAATACCCTCAACCATTTCTCCCCCAACTATTACTAAAGAACAGGTCCTCAATGCACTCTCAAGAGCTAAAAACATTGCATCAGTGGGTCCTGATAATATCCAAAGATACCTCCTAAATAGCTTAATATATGACTTGTCAGGCCTACTAGAATCTCTGCTCAACTCAACTACAGCCTCCAGACAGGCTTCATCCCTAGGGAATGGACTATTGCAACTGTCATCCCGCTGCACAAAGGTAGACATTCAACAGACCCAGGGAACTATAGACCCATAAGTTTGACTAGACGTATATGCAAGCCCATGGAAAGAATTATTGTGGATCTGATAAACAAAGACATAGGAAATCTTAAAACACTGGACCCACCCCAATTTGATTTTGTCAAGGGCAGGGTCATGCCTACTAAACTTGGTGGATTTCTTCAAGACTGTCACTAGAGCCATGGATAAGGGCAAAACAGTACATACTGGCAAAGGCATTTGACACAATACATAGACAACTCACAAATTTAGGCATAAATCTCTATGTCATCCAAGGGATAGCCAAATAGCTCACAGATAGGACACATGAAGTTGGGGGGGGGAATCCACCTTCACCAATAGGTCTCTTACTAGTGGCATCCCACAGGGCTCAGTACTAGGATGTCTCCTGTTTGAAATATACTTCTCTGAAGTCAAAGTAAATATAGAGCACCTATGGCTGATCAAGTCTGCTGATGACTGCAAGCTGAGTGCAATCACTGAATCCCAAAAAGATGTAGATATCCTCCAGGAAGGTCTGACACAGGCAAATAACTGGTGCCAGAACCATGGCCTAAAACTCAATGCAAAAAAATGCATAATTATACTCTTTGGAAAGATGACTACCCCTGCAAATTGCAACAGTGCTAGCACTCCCCTAAGAGTAGACCCAGTGGTAAGGAACTAGTAATGCACATTGACAGTAGCTTGAACTTTGATCACCATGTGTTCATGTTAGTGAGAAAATCCTTTCACATGTCACAACTTATAAGCACGGGCAGGGCATCCAGGTTTAAGGAGATTATAGACCCACTATACTCAGCACTCAGACCAATAATCAAGTTCGGCATGTACCTGACTGGGCATTTGCAAGAACTGCAGCAGCCACAGGGGTTCCTCACTAAAATGATACAGGGTGTGAATATTATGTCCTATGCAGACCCCCCTCAAAGCTCAGTCTCCTATAGACTACTGAGGAGCAATCTATGCCTAACCTACAAGGCATTCTTTGATCTAGCTGTGATGGATCTGCTACACATCCACAAAACAAACATCACTAGAATTACCCAATCTAAGGCTCTAAACCTCATCTGGATATAAACAAAACATGTTGGAATACATAATAAATCTTCTGGCCAATAAATTCAGCTCAAATTTCATCTCCCCATTACCCCCAGCTCTCCTCCAAGAAATACTCTCCATCACTGTACCACTAATTATCAGCAAATAACAGGTTGCCACTGCACTCTCTAAAGCTAAAAATATGACTTCAGTGGGGCCTGACAATATACTAGTTTGCCTCTTACACAGCTTAAATTAGAACTCAGGCCCATTAGGAGCTCTGTTTAACCACAGCCTTTGGACTGGCTTTGTCTCAATAGAGTGGAGGAGAGCAGCAGTCATCCCTCTACATAAAGAGACATCATCTGCTGACCCAGGAAATTACAGACCCGTAGTGGTGCTGCGGTAGCGTTGTCGCCTCACAGTAAGATGCTGTCCAGTTCGATTCTCAGCTAGAGTGTCTTCTGTATGGAGACATGCGTGAATGGGTGTAACTTTGTTGAAGGTTGTGCGTCAGGCCTGGCAAGCCGGTACATAAAAATCAACTGCCAATCATTAGCAGACCGGAGTTCCACTGTGGCGACCCCTAACCAGGAAAAGCCGAAAGACACAAACAAACAAACAAGTTTAACTAGTCTTATGTGTAAGACCATGGAAAGAATAATTATGGACCTGATAACTACTGACATAGGAGACCTCCAAACACTGGACCTGACACAATTCAGCTTGTCAAGGGCAGATCATGCCTAATGAATGTGATGGATTTCTTTGAGAAAGTCATTAAGGCCATGGATGAGGTTAAAACAGTACATACTGCTTACCTCAACCTGGCCAAGGCATTTGACACTATTCCCCACACAGGGGAGCTGCACCCTCCTGCTATGACACCATAAAAAGATGGGCCCAAAATACCTTTCTACAGCACCTGTTCTAAAATCATTAAAATGAACACGTTTTTGAGACTATTGAATACTCACTGAAGTTTGAAATTGAGCAACTTTATACAGATTTAATTGCTAGCATTGAGCTGAATGCACATTCTGTTATTTAACACAAGGTTTTGGACAGAAGTGTAGCATTTGAGCAGCATTTGATTAAGACAAAAAAATGAAAACTAAAAAGGGATTTTAATGATTTTAGAAATGGTGCGGTTTAATTACTTTTACAGAGAGTCACTCTAGCAATATCTGATGGATTTATGAGTTATATCCCTAGAACTACTAATTTTTTAACTTTTAAAAAACTGTTCATGAAACACGTACAGATTTTTTGGATATAACTCTCGTTAAGAATGAACAAAGGGAGTTGAACACTATATTATATAAGAAGGATGTTAAACATAATACACACTTACATAGAACAAGTATGCACCATCCTTTCATATTTAATAATGTAGCTAGACTTAATACTCTCTACGCAGATGTGCACATACAGAAGAACAATTTAGTAGATGATTTTTTGCAAAGGGGGTTAAAATCGGAGGAGTGTCAGTTTTATAAAGTGGTTAGTGAGTAATAACAACACTGAAGCCAAGCCTATATTCTCTAAGAGTTGTTCTACTTACGTAGTTTCTAAGCCCACAGGAAATAAATGTAGATGTATGCTTTCGTATAATAGGAATACTGATGCCATTAAGAACAAGTTTAAGAAGTATTGGCCAATAGTAACTCAAATACCTGAATTTAAAGATACAGTAGATACTGTTCCTTCTTTTGGATACGAGAGGTGTTATAATTTAAAGGATAAATTATGTAATAAGGAGCAACCAAAAACTACAAATTTACTTAATAGTAATAAAGTAGGTACTTATAAATGTAATGACTATATATTTTGTCCTTATATTTATACTGATAAGTCTATACAGCATCAGGTGTTTGGTAATACTTTTAATTTAAATGCTTATGGGAATCATGATAATAAAAATTTAGTTTATATAGCTAAGTGTATGGCATGTGATGCCTATTACATGGGTAAGATGAATCGTAAGTTAAAGGAACGGGTAGGCAACCATATATCAGAAATCAATAGGAAAGTTTGTACTAACGCACTTTATAAACACATAGGTGAGACTGATAGCTCACATCATTTTAAGTTTATGATTCTGCAGGTTGTTCAAGAACATTTAAGAGATGGCAATCTAATTAATATGACTGAGAATGCAGAGCTTAGATGGATTTTATGGTTTAGAGCACATGTATTTCCAGGTTTAAATGGAACTGTTATGATAAAACTTATATTAAAAGATTTACATAATAAGTTGAATTAATTTGCTTTGTAGCTTTAATTTTATGCTAGACAGATCATGTGATTTTAATTATATGTTGATCATGTGATTTTTTTTTTTTTACCTTATTTAAATGTGGTTTGTGTTAAGACTGACTATGCCTGATGAAGGTGATTGCGAAAGTTTTACTAGCGTTACTATTAAAATGTTTTATACATTCGACCGCACTGTTTCCTGGTTGAATTTTGTTTATAGCCAATTGGCTCATGGACAGGACATGTGGTTAAAGTGTGTGAATCCAGATTCAGCAAGAGGCCAGTTACTAGTAGTATGCCACAGGGTTCAGTACTGGGACCACTCTTGTTCAGAGTATATTTCTCTAAAATCAAGGCAAATGTGGAAGCCTCTGGATGACAGTTTGCTGATGACTGCAAGCTGGGGGCAATCACTGAATCCCTCAGTGATGTAGATATCTCTCAGTAGGGTCCAGATCAGATAAATGATTGGTGCCAGAACCATGGCCTAAAACTAAATTCAAACAAATGCATTATCATACCCTTTGAGAAGTCAAATACCGCTGTAAGTTTCAACATTAATAGCACAAATAGACTCAGAGATGAGAGCTCTATGTACACTGATAGATAGTAGCCTGAACTTTGACCATCATGTGTCCACAGTGATGAGGAAATCCTTTTATGTGGTACAACTTATAAGTAAAGGTATGGCAACCAGATTCAAGGAAATTTTAGTCCCACTGTACTCAGCCCTCATTAGACCAATAATCGAGTACAGTGTACCATTTGGCATGTACTTGACTAGGTACTTACAGCAGCTGGACTGACTTCAGAGGTTCCTCTCAAATAAAATACAGGGTGTAAGCAACATGAACTATGCAGATAAAGTAAAATCCCTATCCCTTTACTCTGTCTCCTACCGACTATTAAGGTGTGGCCTATGCCTGACCTACAAAGCACTCACAAATCCGGCCCTGATTGAGATGCTACACATCAGCAAGTCAAACAACATGAGGGTCACCCGAACTAGGGATCTACACTTAGTCAGTGACTCAAACAAAACATGTTGGAAAGATAGATATGTGTCTCCGACATTGCCCCTTCTTTGGAACAGGCTTCCTATTCACATTTAGCAGAACCCTTCCCTGGCCATCTTCAAACACAATTTGGATCAATGGATGGGAAATTGCAAATTCATACATGAGGTAGTGCCTATGTCCCCTATGGACAAGGGCAATCTGTAAAATACTGAATGCGCAGGCACAGATCCCTTCCATCCTCTTGCCCCTAGTGGCCATATATTGGATAAAATCAGGTTACATTGGCTAGGCTTGCAAGGTCCTTAAGCCATTAGCCTAGTAATCTCCTATAAACCTATGAACCTCTGGATAATGCCAGACATTAGAGCATACCGATGTAAACTTTGTTGTTCTGTTAACATTTTGTTGTCTCTGAGTAATATTTAGAGAGTGTCCCTGTGTACAGTGCTCGCCTTGAACATCTTTTGCACTACAAAATGCTGTAGTAAGATATTTTGGGCCCCTTTTTTATGATGTCACAGCAGGGGGATGCAGCTCCATGAACATTTTCTGGAGGGGAGGAGAGAAGGTGATCTTCACATTAATAAAAACACAAAGTAGCATGGTATGCATACAAGAATAAATTGACAATGTTCTTAGTAAAAAGTCATTCCCAATTCCAGGAGTTTGTTACTTTTTTTTCAATACTATGCCAATATACTATAAGTGAGTGACACCTAGAATTAGGAAGCATGCTTATAACAGAAGGTGTCCAGAAGTACTATGATAATTATTCAATTAAAATTTCAGGAACTGTGATTTTGTCAACTATCTAAATTGATAATAAATGTAAATCACTACTGTTACCGGGCATGCTGAAGTCTTGCCATGCATTTGGTGATTCATGCTTGGAATCCTTATTCAATGAACCACCAACAGAATGTTGGAAATGCTGGGATACTATTCAGTGAAAAAAGCTATCATGTTATGGTGAGGTAAATTGGGAGTGAGACAGTGTGATGGTACCTAGTGTGTTAACAATAGTGCCTTATTGGTGTGGTATCATAACAATATTCCCTGTTAAGACATCCCAAGTTCAAACATGCTGATATCCCCAAAAATTTTAACAACAGTTATGGTGGTAGATAGTATGTATCACACAATCCACAGTTTTGACACATTTCACTATTTTGTCTTGCATTTTTGTGAGCAAGTTCTGCATTGCTTGCATATAACACATTGGTGAAACAGTACCCAGTGGTCAGAAATTTGACAGAAAAAAGCATTTTACATATCCATTTGGAGCAGCATTTGATAAATGTGGAAAAAGGAAACTCAGTTTTGTGGGGCTGCTGTTACAATCCAGGGGAGCATAGCCACTGACTGTGTGCTCTGTTATCAAAGTTTATAATACTGGATATGTTAAATACCATTAGACATTAGCAGCATCTTTGCATGCTGAAATCTGATTTATTGCAAGCATAGTATTTTGTAGGGAGGCTGCATGACCTAGAGAAGAAGAAAAGGTGAGATTTCCTTTTCTCCAAGTTTTTAAGAACTCCAAAGTAGCATACACAACACAGATGCTATGTGATGCTATGTGATGCAGTGGGAGTAACAGATGCATTTAAAGTGGAGGTGGGATTACATCAAGGATCAGCTCTGAGCCCTTTCTTATTTGCAATGGTGCTGGACAGGTTGACAGATGAGATCAGACAGGAGTCCTCGTGGACTATGATGTTTGCAGATGACATTGTGATCTGTAGTGAAAGTAGGGAACAGGTGGAGGAGACTCTGGATAGGTGGAGCTATGCTCTAGAGAGAAGAGGAATGAAGGTCAGCAGGACTAAGACCGAATATATGTGTGTGAATGAGAGGGAGGATAGAGGAATAATGAGGATGCAGGGAGTAGAGGTGATGAAGGTGGATGAGTTTAAATACTTGGGATCAACAGTTCAGAGTAATGGTGAGTGTGGAAAAGATGTGAAGAAGAGAGTACAGGCAGGATGGAGTGGGTGGAGAAGAGTGTCAGGAGTGATTTGTGACAGAAGAGTACCAGTAAGAGTGAAAAGGAAGGTCTACAAGAGGGTAGTGAGACCAGCTATGTTGTATGGGTTGGAGACAGTGGCATTGACAAAAAGGCAGGAGTCACAGCTGGAGATGGCAGAGTTAAAGATGTTAAGATTTGCACTGGGTGTGATGAGGGTGGACAGGATTAGGAATAAGTATATTAGAGGGTCAGCCCAGGTTGGAAGGTTTGGAGGCAAAGCCAGAGAGGCAAGATTACGTTGGTTTGGACATGTGCTGAGGAGGGATGCAGAGTATATTGGAAAAAAGATGCTAAGGATGAAGCTGCCAGGTAACAGGAAAAGAGGAAGGCCTAAGATAAGGTTTATGGATGTGGTGAGAGAGGACATGCAGGTGGTTGGTGTGACAGAGCAAGATGCAGAGGACAGGAAGAAATGGAAACAGATGATCCACTGTGGTGACCCCTAACGGGAGCAGCTGGAAGAAGAAGTAGAAAGTAGCATATACAGATACTGAGGTTGCGGGAACAGAGTTTCACATTTGGGATATGTGGGTGTTGACCCTGTAAAAGTGTTTTTAGTGCTTTGTGCTGTTTTGTTGTGTAGCTTGTTGGTAAGACAATTTATAGGGTTTATACGTTACAGATGAGATAGTTCCCTTCTTGAATAAAGGAGATATAATGCTTCATAGAATTGCATTACATAAATGTAATATTCCAGATGGGAAGAAAAGAATCAGTAAGTAGCTACATCTTCTGCATGCACTGTAGCACGTGCACCTCTCCTCCCCTAAAGCTTCACAGCACAACACAATCTGCACATGATTATCACTGTCAAACATCTTGACTACTCTAAGACAGACAAAGGATACTATTCATAGTTATCTTCATAACAGCACGACTTGCAATGTTCAGATAAGGAGAGCTGCATTGCTCTGACTTAAGGTGATTCGTAGTCATGCACGGTCTGCATGGTGCTGAACTGCATTACTAAGTGATTTACAAAACTAAGAATCACTCATGTGATCAGTTTAAACAACAGCTCAGTTGAGTGCCGTACCATCCTCCATAAGAAAACACAGACACCTATCCCCAACACTCACTGGCACACATAGATAGACATACACACACACACACACACACACACACACACACACACACACACACACACACACACACACACACACACAGACACACACACACACACACACACACACACACACACACACACACACACACACACACACACACACACACACACACACACACACACACACATACAAAAACACATAGCTCCTGTCTACTTATACTCTGCTGTCATACAGTATAGATATATACTTACACAAATACACACACACCCACACAAATGACACACACAGAAACACATAACTCCTCTCTACTTATACTCTTCTGTCATACAGTATAGTCATATGCTTACACACACATATTCACACACATGCATAGACTCACACACAAACACACAGACACACACACACACAGACACACACGCACACACACGCACACACATGCACACACGCGCACACACACACACACACACACACACACACACACACACACACACACACACACCTCTGTTACAGTACACACTGCACAGACACACACACACACACACATACACCTCTGTTACAATACATACTACATACCCACAAACACTTGCACACACACACACACACACACGCACACACACACACACACATGCACACATTCAGACATGGACACATGCACAATCACAAACGTGCACACACATCTCTGTTACAATACATGCTACACACTCACACACACTACACATGTGCACACACAAATGCACTTACACACACACAAAACACTGTTACAATACACACACGTCACACACACATACAAACATGCACACACGCATGCTCATAAAAGTGTACGCACACACACACACACACACACACACACACACACACACACAGACACATACACATCACTGTTACAATACACACTACACACATGCACACACACCCACACACACACACACACACACACACATACACAGTTACAATACATGCCACACACACATACATACACACACACACACACATATATATATATATGTATATATATATATATATATCTACTAATGGCAAGCATGTAAACACACACGCACACACACGCGCACACACACACACACACACATACACACACACACACACATATATATATATATATATATATATATATATATATATATATATACTGGTGGCAAGTATGCAAACGCACGCACGTGGGCACACATATTTATGCTGCTGGCAGATAGCCAACAAACTCATAGGTTTCACAGGTTCATACTAGGCTATCTGCCCTAGGGCATTTATAAGCCTAGCCAGAGTGTGTTTGGCTTTCGCCACCCATTTTAAATGAATTTTGCTATGCCCTTTTTTGAGGTTAGTATACTGTGTCTCTGTCTAACAGTGACACAGAAGTGATACCCAAGGTAAACCTACTATCGCCCATCCACTCATCAAGATTCTTCTTGAAGAGAGTCAATGAGGGACTTTGCCTAACCTGGACTGGGATTTTATTCCAGAGTGAAGGGAGCCTCTGGGTTATGAATCTGTCCCTCCAGCATGTCCTATTTATTTCAGTGCTAAGGTTCAAGTCTCTCGAGCGTGTAGCTCGATGGGATTTGGATTTTCTGAGGTGCAGCATGTCCATTAATTCTGGGTTGGACATGGCTTTATACATCAGGCACAGTTCGCCTCTGAGCAGGTGGTATGCCACTGAGTAGAGCTGGAGTTTCTTTAACCGGGCAGCATATTTTTGAGCCCTTTGATCCTCTTGGTGAGGTACTTTTGGGGTCTTTCCAGTTGCTGCAAGTGTCTGGTAAGATACATCCCAAAAGGGGCATTGTACTCAATTATAAGCCTGATGAGGGATGAGTAAAGAGGCACGATGACCTCCCCTGATCTAGATGTGAATCCCTTCATAATTAGGTGGGCTATATAAAATGTTTTTCTAACCACTTTGGCCACGTGGTTGTCAAATGAGAGATTGCTATCAACTTGGGTCCTCAGGTCCCTAATTACTTCTTCCATACTTAATGGATTACCACTTATGTGGTAATTTGTGGGCACTTTGTTTTTGCCAAAGGGGATGACTATACACTTTTTGGCATTTAGCTTGAGGCCATGGCTCTGGCACCAGTTGTCTGTTTCTATGAGGCCCTTTTGTAGGATGCTTGTGTTGGCTGGAGAGTCGATTATGGTGCCCAGTTTGCAGCCATCTGTGAACTTGGTCAGCCACAGTCCTTCCGTGTTAGCCTGTACCTCTGAGAAATATATACCGAACAAGAGAGGTCCCAGGACTGAGCCTTGTGGGACGCCACTTGTAACTGGTTTGGAGTCTGACATGGCTCCAGCAATTCTAACCACGTGGGTTCTGTCCTTGAGCCAGTTTGCAACCCATCTAGTGACATAGGGGTTTATATTTAAGCTGGTGAGCTTATATATAATGCCTGAGTGGGGTATTGTATCGAAGGCTTTTGCGAGGTCCAGGTAGGCTGTGTGGACCACCTTTCCCTCTTCAATGGCCTTGGTGACTGTTTCAAAGAAATCAACCAGGTTTAAGAGGCAGGATCTGCCCTTAACAAAGCCAAACTGGGGAGGATCCAGTGTCTGTAGGTCCCCAATATCTTTATTTATGAGGTCCATGATGATCCTTTCCATAGCATTGCAGACCAAGCTAGTCAGGCTTATGGTGCGATAGTTTCCAGGATCTGTTGAGGCACCACCTTTGTGGAGAGGGACCACTGTTGCTGTACACCACTCTTTGGGTACATATCCTGTAGTAAGGCTGAGATTGAACAGTAGTTTTATGTTTGGGTTTAGTTCTTCTTGGAGTTCATGTAGGACGCAGCCCGGGACACCGTCTGGTCCCAGTGATGCTGTGTTTTTTGCTTTGGAGAGGGCAGCTCTTACCTGAGCATCTGAGATGTCAGTGGGGCAGCACTCTGCTGGGATAGATATTTGCCCTTTTGGTGGGGAAGGGGGGAGACGTTTGTGCTGAACCTGTCAGCTGGGATGTTGGCAATGTCTGTGGGTTCGGTGTATTTTTTGTCATTTTGGACTAATTCTGAGCATATCTGAGAATTCCTACCCAGGTTCCTAACATAACTAAAGAAAGCCTTGTGATTATCCTTAGTATCCTGTGCAATTTTTCTCTCAAAGCTGGCCTTAGACAATTTTATGAGTGCCCGTAGTTTTTGCTAATACTGATCAGAGATGCCTTCCCTTTTTGGGATTTTGCTCTATCATGTAGTAGCTTCCTCCTTCTATTGTATAGTTTGTTTACAGCTGGGGTCCATCAGACAGGATGCCTAACTTTTGAGGATTGGGTCTTGGTTTTATTTGGGTTTGCATGATCCATGCATTCCTGAAGGTGTTCATAGAATGCATTTATAAAGGATTCTGCAGTCTGGGTCATATTTTCCACAGGCCCGGGGGCTTTGAAGGATTCCACCTCGGTTTTGAGGAGTGTGAAATTTGCTTTAGAGAAGTTTTTCACTGTGGTTTTCTGGGCAGGGGCTGGGGTCGGGATGTGAATATCTAGTGAGATTAGTTTATGGTCTGATCTTACCAGTGAGGGATACACTTCTGGTCTGGAGCATATAGTCCCCATGCTGGTGATGATCAGGTCCAGTATGTTTTCCCCTTTTGTGGGAGTGGCAACAAGTTGTTCCATAGCATTTGAGTTTATAAATTCTAGGAACCTTTGGGCTAGGGTGTTGGAGCTAGAGTAATGCTCCCAGTCTATGTTAGGGTAGTTGAAGTCGCCCAATATAATGGTGTTTGGGGAGACCTTCATATTTTCCAGTGTTCTCAGGAAGGCCTAGTGGGGTTCCAGGGTTTGGGAGGCAGTTTTACCCACTGTTAGTTGCATATGGATAGACTCTGATGCTTTGTGCTGTGCCACCAACCTGGATGTGTGGGTATCTTTGACGAATATTGATACTCCCCCTCCTTTTGTGGTTCGGTCGAAGTTTTGGGGCTGAAAAACATGGTATGAGGTATAACCTGGTAGTGCTGGGTTGCTCTCGGGAGCCTTGAACCAGGTTTCTGTTACTACACAGATATCGATGTTCTCCATGCTAAGGAGAGTTTCGAGTGTGTGCATCTTGTGGTTTAGACTTCTGGCATTGAGTAGCATTACTCTTAGTTTCTTATCCCTTGTGATACCTATGGAGGTGGGTTTGTCTTTTGAGCCTTGCCTAAAAAAGGCACTATGGGGGTGGCAAGAGCCTTTGCCAATATCCAAAAGCCCAGGGGTGACAGGTGCAAGCCGTCCCTAGCGAAGCATCGTGGCTTGTCGAGCATGTCATCCCAGGCAGACAGGCATTGGATCCCCTTTGAATGACACCAATATTTAAGCCAATTGTTGAAATTGATCATCTTGTCTTCATATTGTGGCATCATTCTTGGTGACGGTAAGATGCTACTCAAGGTCAGGGTCATACCGGCTTGGGCTACATGCTCAGAGATATCCCCTATGTCTCTTTTCATGCAGTCCAGGGAGGTACGTCTCAGGTCATTCACACCAGCATGGACAATGACTAAGTCATATTTGTACTTGCCTTGGAGTGACCTGAGTGCTTGTGTTATGAGGCGGATCCTAGCGCCCGACAGGCAGCTCACCGTGACATTCTCCTTGTTCAGCCTGGTGAGCGGGACGTCAGTGTGCCTGATGATAGAGTCACCTATTACAAGTGTATCAGGTGTGTTGTTTAGCCTTAAGGGCTGTGACTGTTCGGCACACTGGCTTTGTGAGCTATGTGTTGCATGTGTTTTGTTTTGGGGTAGCGGTTGCTTAGGTGTCTGCTTTGGAGGTCTCTGCTGCTTAGGCAGATTTTTATTTGGAGCCTCCGAGTATGTTTTTGTGTGTTTATGTGTTTGGTTTGCTGTCGTGGTAGATCTATATGAGACTGGAATTGTAGTGAGTGTGGTTTCCTTCTCCTCCTGACTGGTTACGCCAGTACTGAGTTGAGAGAGCTTAGCCTCCAGTTTGGCTATATGGTTGCATCTCTCACGTGTTGGAATTTGTTGGGAGGAGGAGAGGGTTGTCTGTGTACATGAGGCAGTTGTAACATTGCCTCAAGATTCCCAGATTTACCAGCTGGACCAGAGAGGAGATTGACAACTGACCTTTGGACATGCTAGAATAGTATTGGGAATTCCTTTATAATTATTCTCAATCTACATCCTTTTCCAGGAACCTTTCAGAGTCCAAACGTGTTTTAATATAAGTTTCACTTTAACACAAGTAGGTTGCAAAAATATCACATACTGTTTAAAGTTTTGATCAAAAATTCATTTCTGAGATCAGATAGGCAGTGTTTTTCTATTTTTCTATGACAAGCAAAAAGGGTGTTTGTCTAACTAATCTTCTCATATAGCCTTGGAGGAATCAATCCCATACATTTTTTGTGTGTGTGGAAAGAGTAGCATTGCAACAAATATATCACTTTACACCAATTTGCTGATTTATACTGCACTGCTATATACCAATTCATAGCCCTCTAAATTTCCTAAAAGACAACATATCATTATATGGGAATCTGTAAAAGTGTGAACTGCCCCACTGTTCAGCTGGAACAACTATGGACAGGAGTGGACAGGAGCAGCTGTCCGAAGTTGTTCTAACTGCACAATGGGGTAGTGTGCAGTGTTCATTTAGAACAACTATGGACAGTAGCACCTACTACTGATGTTACAGTGCAGATACCAAGAGGAGCACACAGAGGGATAGTTCCCCTGTCCCAGGACACAAGCACATTTCAACATTATCATGACATTTATGCACAGCCTCTGGAGTGTCTACTCACAGTGACACATCAGTAGACTGACACACACACACACTTATTCATATGCAGCACAACTTACCTACATCAGCTATCTGTGCAGGGTAAGGTGCATACATTTCAGTGTACATAGACTCTCACCACTGAAAGGAATAGGTGCACACTAGAAGAAATTGGTGCACACGTAATACTTCTGGAACCCTGTCCTGCTCTGCACTTCCACAGTCTGAGTGTCTACAAATCCTGAACAATGCAAAAATCTTAACCACACAGCATGCCAGGAAGGTCATCTACACAGACCCCTTCCACAGAGTACCCATTTTACAGATGTTGCTCTGAACTAGCTGCCAAGAGCACACTGACAATTATTGGCAATAAGGTGGGAATCTGTAAATCAAAATAGTGCTGTGAAATAGAGAAGAGAATCTTCGGTCACTTTATGAAGTTCAGAAATGGCAATGGATACTGTTTAGTATATCCTTGTATGTTAAAATCCTTCATCATTTAGCAGTCTCTTGAGCCCTGGACTGCAGTCTTTTCACAGATGACTGAATTTTTGAGATCCACTGAAAGATAACTCAAGCACATTTTGTACTCCTGCACATTTAGTCTCTTCTTCCTTCATATATCCGTCTGTTTTACTAACTTGATCAGATTTATTACTCTTACTATGAGCTATCATCTTTGGTAATGATGATAAACTCCAATTTCTTTTTGATTTAGTTAAAAATATTTTTGAATTGACCTTTGTCCAAAATAATTTACCCACTCTTTTTTACATCTTTCATTTCCCACACTGCAACATATATGTAGATGCAGCTTGCTATGCTTTATAAAAGGCATTTAGGTTGCTACATGCCAAATTTGAGCAATAAGAACAACTGATATTCAGACTACTTGCAGCTTAAGAACATACAGTGACATAATTATCAATATGCTGCAGGTCTTTGCATGAGTTAAGTTGTGAAAAATGGAGCATATTGCATCTCACTGATCACCAATTGCAACTCATCAGTTCATATTTCTCATACAGAAACATTGCTGATGCTGTTTCTGTTACAGTGCTACAGTGATTTATTTCTTTTTTTTTAATTTTTGCTTTTCTTTTTCTTCACAACTGTTCAACCAAGGACTTGATATATGTTAGACATGGGTTATGTGGGTGGGGGGACAAAGCATTCTACACTCTTTGTAAACTTAGAATGGTGGGTTCATTAAGTATTAGTTTTTCCAGAGATAAATTGATGTTTCATTTTGGAGTTCGGTGAAACAGTAGTTATCTGTTTTGTCTGTAATACAATTTACCCCTAAAGGCAGACTTTATGAACAGGTAAATCAGGTGGCAGCAGAGAGCACCTTTCTGATAACAGAAAAAAAAATTGAAGTGTAACAATAAAACAACACAATTGTAATGATATAACTCACTCAATTTGCAGCTTAAACACACACAGAAGGAAAAAATGAAGAACAGGCAATTATTATATCATTGAAAACCCACAAAACCATGGCACAATTCTATAAACATATTATTGTTATTGTTGTTGTTGTTTTTGCTTATTATTACTTGTGACACTAAAATGCATCACTGTTTTTTTAAACCGAAGACAGAAATACATGAAACAAATAAGTCTAGACTTCTTCATTCTGAAATTTTAGTTTTGAGTGTTTCTGTATAGAAGATTGTTGTGACTTTTCTAAGAAAAAAAAACAGAATATCATTCTGAGTATATAAATCAGATTATATATTATATTATATTTTGTTGCCTATTTCAGGTTCATTTATTGACATGGCCAACTACTTATCTCACAGACCTCAGTTTAGCATACGCTGTTTTTCGCTCTTAATCCTACTAACTTAGGGTTCCTGGTATTAGCCCCCTTCCAGAACTGGAACCACCTTGACTGCAGGCAGGGTAAGAAAGGGATGAGAAAATGCATCATATATGGAGTTCCATATGATGGGAATTTTTTTTTGTGATGCTGTAACTGGGCAGATCATCTGATATTTTGCTTATCACCACACTTAATGCCAGGAAGCTACAGCCCTAGCCTCTAATACCAAGGCAACATGTCTTGTATGATTACAAACAGAAACCCCAGCCCTCCCTTCCAGAATGGCTGAGCCCAAACATTCTGCTCCTTCACACTCCATCCACCTCACCTCCTAATCATTCAATCACCTAGATCACAGGCAGGGCTCCCTGGCTCTGTGTCTCAGAACAATGTTTCTCTTCAGGCTGCATGTTCTATTTAAATATGTTAATAGACTGTGCATAGCACGTGTTACTTCAAATTTCTAGAGATGACAGCTCCACATCAATTCTAATGCAGATAAGAATATAAACAAGAAAGTGACTCAATTTTTAGTTCTTGCAACTAAATAAAGATAGGACCATTTCCTTTGACTTAATCACTAAATAAGAAAGAGTTATTTAGAATCTCTTAGCTTTGCATTGTTTGTTACTAAAGTCATTGAGGTTTTTTTATCATGCACAGAAGATACTCAACAGTGGTATGAAAAATATGTTCTTCCTCTTTTAACATGTACAATATTCATGACATTGTTCAGATCGTGTTCCTGACTGGGAGGCTTTCTCTCTAGTCAGGCTTATTTTTATTTATTTGTTATTATTATTATTATTATTATTATTATTATTATTATTATTATTATTATTATTATTATTAAATAAAATGTTGTGTTCTGCTGCCTTCAAAATTCCTATACATAAAACAAACATGCAGAAGTACTCTGATAATTATTCAATTAAAATTTTTAAATGTGATTTTGTCAAATACGCTAAACTGATAATAAATGTAAATCACTAATATTAATTGGGCACACTGAAGTGTATACATGTGGTCACTCATGTTTTGGATTTCTTAATAAAAAGACCACCAAGTCCTGCTATGATGACTTTCTTCAGCTCAGCATTTAATGGCAAAAATGTTCAGTATCCTAGGAAAACAAAATAATACACATTGCTAATGCCAGTGCTTAGATTTAAAATTTACTTTCACTGCCTATCTTGGCTTGTCCGTACCCTCATTGCTAGGTATGGCTTGTCCACATTCTCTTTGATTGGTACCATACCTCTCAACTGTCTCTGATTTCCAGGGATGTCACTGATTTTGACTCCAAAAATTTAGCTCTGTCCCTCTTAATCCCTCCTAAAACTGGTGAATCTTGAAGAAAAGGTGGTGAATTATACTCAGTAAATAATGACAGTAAGTAAGAGGAATAGATTTCTTTTATTTCACAAAATGTATAGTAATTAACATTCTTTTATTCTGCCAATGTCTCAAGTTAATAGTATTAATATTTTAAAAATGTCCCTGATTGTCCCTGATTCTGTTGAAATATGTCCCTGATTATTTGAGAGCTATGATTGGTACCTTGAAATTATTTATGTGTTCTGGGGAAAATAAGCATTTGGTGTGAAAAGGAGGAGAGGAACACATTTGTTTTGCTGTCAGACTGGCTAAGTAATGTATTTCCTTGCAAGCCTCTGTTTCTTTTATTTACTTATCATCCAATTAAAATAAATACAAATTGTTCTAGTTTAGTAGCACTCTCAGCATTTCAGAAGGTAACACACACCCCTTTGATACAGAAGGCTGTGGTTTCTATTTCCATATCAGAGTTGGATTAATTTTGTCTGTACCCTGGATTAATTTTGTCCGTACCCTGGATTAATTTTATCCGTACCTTGCAGTGTAGTATAAGGGTAGTTTGACACTCCTGAGTGTGCCATCCTTCACATGATATGTTAATCTGCCTGAATTGGTGACAGCTCAGGTGGATGTAAAAGACCTCATGGCATCTGTCGAAAGAACAAGGGCTTTATTTATTTATGTACATGTATTTATCCATCACAGCCATTTCTTTCTTTCTATTTATAATACTCTCATAGTAACAATCAGTAAATATAACACAATATATTTTCAGAAATTATTTTACCATATCTAATCCTCCCCACTCTTTATTCTACATCTGCTTTCTCATTTTAATTATTATACTTTGCCTTTACCAAATGTAATTATACAATAACTCCTGGCATACTCCACATTATGGAAATAGCACCCTTTAATAATTTAACTGTAACATCAACATCTTTGTCAGTCTCATACAGTTCATATGTGATCATGTTCATATTCACCCTTAAGAAAAATCCTTCTGTTAAATTCCATATAAGCTGTTTCTATTAAATTATA
The DNA here is from genome assembly GCF_019279795.1 of Protopterus annectens. NCBI lineage: Eukaryota > Metazoa > Chordata > Ceratodontiformes > Protopteridae > Protopterus > Protopterus annectens. The sequence goes on along the minus strand of NC_056726.1, from coordinate 562,820,449 downwards.
AAAAGAAATGTCCCATTGTTTCTTCCACATTACAGATATTACACATCCTGTCTTTTAACTACTTATTTTTCATACCAGATTTAACTGGTAGTCTTTTCAGCATGAGCTTCCGTAAAAAGATATTTCAAGTATATTATTAAATCTTTTTCTTCTTTCTCTTATAGATTTCTGAATACTCCATCTTTATTTTTCCACACTTTAACATTGTAAAAGTTTTCCAGGATATGTTCACTCCATTTTTCCTATCATCTGTAATCTCATACCACTTAATATTCTTTTTCATCTTCCTGAATACCTTTTTCCTTTTATCATTCATTACCTGTATATATATTTATATCTCCCCCAAATAAGTTTTCCAACACAACTCATGCACATTTTTTATCCAAAATAAATTCAATTAATCTAAATGCACAATAGTAGTGTTCAAACCTTGTCCCAATCTTAACTTAGCATACAAAACTCTTCTTTTAATTGGATTAACCTTGATCTGCAGATAAAAGATAATATGATTTTTTTAACAATTCTTTTTCTAAACATCGTGGAAATTAAATTCTAGAAAGATAAATTAAAAGTTCCTCACATGTTTGTCATACATCTGACATTATCTACAATCTCCTTCCACTGTGCTAAAATTTTGTTGTTTTTTTTTTTTTTTTTTTTTTTTTTTTTACCAAACTGGACAACTAAAATATTAATTTGTTTCAGAAAAATAAATATCAGAACTATTTATGGTTTCTCCAAAACATGTTTTTCATGTAATTTTCTATTGCTACAATAACTTCTTTAATTCTTTTCCTGCCGTTAGCTGTTACAATCAAGTCATCTACATGTGCCTCATATATGGGAATCTCCTCTCTATTTCAAATTTTGCCTACCCCCAATTAACGGTTTCCTTAGCTGTCTTAATGATTACATTTATAACCATTGCAAACCATGTCTGACTTAAAGGGCAACCTTACTTAACTCATCTTTTAGTTCCTATTTCCCCTACTAAACCAACGATTAGTCACAGTCATATTATTTGACATAGAATATACTGTTTTATCACCTTTATGAATTTTTATGCAAGCCATATTGTGTTAATATTTCTATATATTCTCACGAGTGATATCATAAGCTTTTTCAACATCACAACTTGACTGCCTTGTTGGATGTATTTCATTAATAATAATGTTGTAAGCTCCACTATATGCTGGAAAACTCCACTACCTGTTTAATTTTTATTCATATATGGTATACTGACTGCCATTATACAACTATCACGATGAACCAAACTATTCACCTCTCACTCTGTGTCAGCTTGTGTCTCCTCTTCCTCCATGACCCTCTCGTATGATGAAAGCCTTACAGTGACATCTTCTGGAAAAGAGCAGGGAAAGTTCCCTAATGCCCTGACCAAACATCTCCTAGTCAACATGAATGCCAGCCTGGGTCTCTCCTGAAAAGAGGCCGTTAGACTAATGGGACTAACCTGGCTAACAAAGTATAAATAAATAAATAAATAAATAAATAAGCACTTAGTGTTTATTTCTAAGCTAGATGTTCTTGAAGATGCCACCACTGGCCTACAAATCATAGGAGTTATTGTGCAGGTACTGAATATACCTGTCTGCGACAGAACTGCAGCTTCTCATTTCTTCAAGTAGATCATGAGCCCAGTGCATATTCTCCACTATCCATTATATGTGTCTTACTGGTCTCTGCAAAATGCCTTAGCCTGCTTGACATTTCATGATACCTACTACTCAAATCAAACTAAAAAATTATTTTACTATTCTACTCGAGTCCTCTCACCCACAGTGGAAACATCTGGCACGATACATACAACAGAATGCCTGTGCATGCAGCATTTATCTTTTAGGCTCCATTTGATTCTTAAAAATGTGCCAGATTGTATTTTTTTTTGTTTAGTTACTGATTTGCAAGTAAAGTAACATATATTTTCAATAAAAAATAATACATTTTGTTCTCTTATGTTGAGTTCCATCCATGCTCATGCTACCTTTTATTTCAATTTAAAGTTAGCTACATGTGTATAAATACACATATATGACAGAGTGTGTGTGTGTGTCTGTGTGTGTGTGTGTGTAGGCATGTCTCTGTCCATCCACACACATGCATATATATAAGTAATAATCCCCCAACACAGAGAGTTGCACTGGACAATACTGGATTGTCCGAATGTTATGAGTCCTAATGCCACAGGTAGATTGCTTTATTGTCACAGGAAGTTCCAACAATCCCATTATCTACCCCAAAAGGGATTATTATGCTTAGATATTTTTTCTGACAGTTTAATTGTTATATGTCAATATAAAATAGTTCCTCTACTTCAAGATTAGGTTAGTGTATACACACATACACACGCACTGCATTATCTCTAATGTGCACCATAGACACACTAGCAGTTGAGTTAAATGTGTGATTACTTTTTCTTAAAACTGTATTTCCTAGAAGATATTATTTTGTGTTGCCTAAATAACATGCTCACTGGTTTGCTGTGGACAGAATCACTTTTAGAAGGCTATAGCTACCTTATGATTCCAACTTCATCAAACTGTCAATCCAAGGTGCATACTATGGTAAAGTTTATAGCATTTAGTTTATAGTGATAAATCCAAAGAGAATTTTCCTCATTGTTTTAATAACATAGTTTTTGCTAACATTCGTAATATTTATCTCAAATAAGTTCATCTAAAAAAATATTTCCTATGAGACCTTTTTTTAGTAGGTGCCCAATACTAGGAAACAAAGGAAAAGTGATACTTACAGGGTTTCAACTCCAGCTTCCACTTTTCACAGGGTTACAGACAGTGACAGGCAATGAAAAAATAAAAGAAAGGCAACCTGCTTTTTCCTGCTATTGTACTGACTTCTAAGAAAGGATTCATGAGTACATGGCTGCACTCTTCTTCTTCATCTGTCCAGACAGCACTATGCAAAACATTCTTTAATCCTTTTACAGGGTGGGAAATGCACTGCAGTTGTGATATTCCCCATCTGTAGGGCAAAACGCACACTGCATCAGTATTAGTACTGTATCTATGGGGCTGGATATACATTTTAAATGTAACAGCCCTCTGTCTGTTAAGCAGAAGGCACTCTGTAACTGTAATAACTCCCTATCTATTGGATAGGAGGCAGATTGCAATTGTAGTGGCATATGTGCTGGGAGCAATGCCAGCCTTAGGCATAGGTTATCTTGTCAGTCAGTTAGGTCATCACTTGGTGATGGGTGCTATCCAAAAATGTTTATTTCCCTAGTAGTCTTGTCATGGCACCCCTTTTAAAAGTTAACATGGCTGTAGCTCTCTTTAAGGAAAGTAAGACACACTTTAGTTTCTGAGCTTTCTGGTTGGTCCCACCCACAATCTAAACAATGACTTACAGTGCCCTTGAAACCCCAAGAGCTCTGTGTTCATTATCCAGTTGTACTAAGGGGAATACAGTAGAAATCCAAGAAACTTTGAAACAATGGAAGGTAATGACCATGGAGATAATACAAACAATATCAGGAATCTATAGGTGCAGACACCATGAGGGTTTGTGAGACAGCACTATGATAATGATGCATCTCATACAGAATGGATTGCTTTGTAGCAGGTAAGTTTTTTAACCTGTCAGGCAACCAGATATTATTGCCAAAGGAATTTACAGGAGCCATGTTGGAGTATTTATACTTTGACTAGCTTACTACGTGTATAATGCATATCTGAAATGATGTGTGAAATATATGTAAGATAATATACCACGAGTGTTATTATTTTTATTCATTTTATTACAATCAGGCATCTGAGGTTTATGCAAAGTTCCTATAATTGATGAGCACACTGGGTATGGGGGCTATCTGTGGATGAAATTGATTGACCAAAGCCTGCTATCACTTGCTTAAGTTAAACAAGCATCATTTTGGCTTTGCAGGACCAACATATATCTTGGTAAATATTTTACAGTTTCTGGCTACAGTATGTCTGTATGAAACCAAGTTAAACTAAATTGCTATTTGTTTTTATTCTGGTCAGATATCTGAGGTGAACACAGTCAACAAGGTGGTTACACTTGCTGAGTACAACATTCTGATTGTGATTTAAAATTACATAGAATGATTGACCTTGCTTTAATTTGCTTAAGATAAACAGTTGTTATTCTGGCATTGCAGGATTAATGCGCATTTGTTTAAAGCAAACTGCAATATTTATTGTGGCTACTGTTTGCCTGAAACAAAGTTGAAATTTGTTACTGTGGTCATTATTTGTATTGCAATATGACTTCTGAAATCTACACATTAAGAAAAGTGGATATAACTGCTGAGTAAGGGTCTGCCTGTGGATGAAAGTGAATGATCTTCATGTCATTTTGCTCATGTTAAACAGTATACTGTCTTATAGGATTAGTGTTATTGTTAATTGTTTCTTTGCCCTTGTGGCCTGGGCCATACAAGAAAATGACTCAGTTAACAAATGGTCAATAATTAAATAAAATAAACAGTGTGCATTTATGCATTTGTTTGAAACAAATTTGAAATACGTTACGACTATTATTTTCCCCACAGTCAGACATCAAAGTTTTGCACAGACAGTAAAGTGGCTATAATTACAGCATATGGGAACTAAGAATGAGACTGAACGTGTTGTCATGGTTAAGTTAACAAGGAATAAATCTGCTTTAGACTAGTATGCATTTATGTTACGCAAGAATGCACTGCTGTGTTCATTTTGTTAAAGCATAATCAAATATCTGAGGTGCATGTAAACAGTTAATAAAGTTGGTTATAACTGATGAGTACATTAAGGCCATCTATAAATAAAAAGCGAGTTAACCTTACTGTTGTTTTATCACAGTAAAGCAGTCACTGAACTGGCTTGGCAGAAGTATCACAGATGTAATGTATTTACTAAAACCAGTGTAAAATTATTGCTGCTATGGCTTGCACGTGTGTGTGCATGTGTGTGTGTGTGTGTGTGTGTGTGTGTGTGTGTGTGTGTGTGTGTGTTCCAGAGTAAAGATTAACAAGCTAGCCATAGCTTCTTCCCATTTCCATCTCAGTCACGCATTATCACTACACACATTAAGAGGCTGAGTTTGATGATCATGGCAGGTTGTATTTGAAAGCAGCTGATTACTGCATTTCTAAATTTTATCCACTGTATATAATAACAAATGTAATTCTACCTGCTATAAGTTGCATACAAGTACCTTGTTTCTGAACCCATTAGAACTACTGTATTATATGCTGTATAATGTTATCTTGTTCCCACCTGTTTTATAAGCTGCATGATATTGTTTTGTTCCTCTTTACTTTTGAACTACTATACATATGTCATTTTATTATGCATTCTGTCACTGTCTTTATATGGAGCCTTTCTCCTTGGCCTCCACAGAAAATGGATCTCTTCATCATGCTCGGTCAGACATTTCCTGTAAGCAAATGCTAATGAATAAATAAATAACGCTGACACAGTAGTCCAAAAATAGTGTTGCTGTCTCACTGCACTTAGTTTTCTGGTGAGTTCTTGGTCTGCATCTCCTCCTGTCTCTGTCTGGGTTTTATTCAGATGAGTTGTTTTTTTTTACTACAACCTAAAGGGATACCAAATGTGAACTGGTGTTTTTCCAGTTTTCCTATAGACAAGTGTGTAGTGTTTAGTATGCATGTTTGTAGGACTGTGTGTGTGTGTGTTTGTGTGACTGGTGATAGAGCTCCTATACATGTGGAAAAATGACAAAAAATATCATACATTTTTATCTGTTGATAAACACAATATGGGGGGGACAGATACATAGTTGCTGTTAAGTATATACACACAGCATATCTCTTCAATCCTACACCCAAAAGACCCTCTGCTTGATTCAACTGGCCCCGCAATGATGTGTACACAGAAGGTTGGTATGGGCCAGAAGTCTTCCAGATAACAATTAAAAGACAAGTTGTTAGAAAAATATGTATTTGAACATGTATAAAGTGCTAGTTTAAAAGCAAATAGTATATAATGCATTTTATTCTATTTACAATATGGCAATAAGAATGATTTTACATGTAATTGCTTGAAGCTTTGGAGCTGCAGTGTATTTGAACTCTGACCCTGGCAGTAGCCAGCTCAGCAAGCTTATGTTTTTCACTAATGATTATCTGCTGGGTCAGGAAATTAAATGTATAAGACATTGAAAATCTTCTTCCTTCCTCTGGGACAATTGGCCTTGTGAATGTTACCAAGATAAGACACAGCTGCTGAAGTAATGTTGCAAGAAGAACAAAGAAGTGTATTACAAGACTGAACCAACTATTGTATTTGAGCAAGCCTGAAACCTTGAAGGAGTAACATTTACAGAAAGACATTATAACTAACCAGGTGCTTTGCAAGGCTGTATTATTCCCATGGGAAAACTTTTTAAAATGTATAACATCAGCTTTTCTTATGAATAGAATATTGTAGACCATAGTGATGTAGGTGCCCTGTGACTAACCACGTCAGTAAGGTGGGCACAGCTTGAATGTAAGACTATATAAAATTATGTACTTCCTGCATCATGTCAGACAAAACTCTGTACTTGTATGTTTTTTTGCCTCCTGGTGTACACTAGTAAACTTTTGCATCTGAGCCTCCTGTGTTGTTATCATTGTTATTTTTATTTAACAGTTTGGTCCTTCGAGAAACGGAAACCCTCAGACAGCTACAGATCAGAGTGTACCGGTGGTCGAACACTGTGCAGGAGAAGCTACCGAAACGGTTCTTCTTGAAATACAAAGACCTCCGACTGAATTGTCATTTTGAGAGGCTGGCCACTTTCTGATCTGCAGCCGAAGAGCGGTCTCGAACTGGTCGACTCAGGAGGCTCAGGTAGGAAGATATTTGCCTTTTTTCTGTTTTAGATCAGGGACTAGGTTACAGTAAATGCTATTGTCAGAAGATTTGTTATACAGATCAGGGACAAGAGGAAATTACTGTATATTTTGTCAGAGATCAGGGAAACAGAATAAGGTAGGCAGTCATTCTAGATAAACTCTATAAGGAACTGAAATACCACGTGGTAAAAAGGGTTATGTAACATTTTCTTTTAGTATGGGAAATCAGTGCACTAAAAACTCGCGAGATCTGCCCCTAAGTGAAGATGTAAAATATATGCAATTACAACGGGCAGATAATGTTAGGTATTATACAAAATGGGTTAATAAATACGGATTTGACGGTAAATTAAATAAAATTTCACTAGTTAAACTTTTAAAACAACTTAAATCTGACGCAGAAGGTCAGGCAAAAAAACAACAGCGATTAGGCATTCCTTAGGCACACAGGTGGATTGAGGAAGTAAACCGAAGGGAACAAAAAACTAAAAATGCTAAGACGTTATTTTTAGATAGAGGATAATAATACAGTAATAGCAACGGCTCCTCCTCCCCCGCCCGCTCCGATGCCTTTTTCAGGGTATGAAGCAGGAGGACATGCTGGTCCACCTCCACATTATCCTGAAGTCACAAGAACATTAAAACCATTTGTTAGAGATCCTGTTGAAACTAGGTCCCGGACACGTAAAACACTTGGGGACACAGAGTTATATCAAGTAGGGAGAAACACACTAGAAGAGAGTGAGGAAGAAATCTGTCCACTAATCGAGGTACCAAATCCTCAGGCAGGACAAGAAGGGCAGGACCCAACTCTTCTAGTATACAGACCATGGACACCGGAAGATATTCGGAAAGCTACAGAGGGAATCCCTCATCCAAAAGTTAATTACACAAAGTTTTTACAAGATTTACAAGGTATGAGACTAAGCTACCACTTAAATGGGGAAGAAGTAGAAAAGGTAGTTAGACAAATTGTGGGTCCAGACTGGCACATGATTTGTGGCACCTGGAATCCTCGTAATGCAGAGCTTAAACCACTCCCACATAGTGACGCAGAACTAGACAACAGAGTGAAAGGTCTTACAGACCGAATTTCTGAAAAATGGAAACCTAGAGCAGATTGGACTTGCATTAATCAATGCATACAACAGGAGAATGAAACTGTAGATGTGTACTATGGTAGATTATTGGAATGTTTCAATAACCATAGTGGTATGGCTATTCCTGAAAATCAGACACATGATAGTTCGTATGAACAACAACTGAAAAATGCATTTTTGAAGGGTTGCATTGCACCTGTCAGTAGCTTTATTACAAAGCATATGATAGATCATCGAATAAGTAGGCTACAAGCCTTACTTGAATATGCTAGACATGCTGAAAGACACTTTAATAGTAAAAAGAAAAAGAAGACACAAGTCTTCACAGCTGAAGACGGAGCTGAGGTCTTTGTAGTACAGTCAGGTAAAAAGGGTAAGAAAAATGCCCAGGGAAATAGACAATCTGACAAAAGGTCAGAAGATTTTGAAGAGAGAAAAAAGAAAGGTGAGTGCTTTAAGTGCGGAAAGAAAGGACATTTAGCAAGGGATTGCAAGCTAAATAAAAAGGTGACTACAGAAAATAAAGGTGATGAGGACTCACTATATGACAGTGATGAAAGTCAGAAATCATCAGGAAAGGCAAACAAACAAAGGACAAATGTAAATGTAGTGGAAGGAACAGAGGAAGTGCAAGCAGATGTAGAGGATGAAGAAAGTGAAATTTTAGATTTGGCATTACTGAGCTTGGAGCTCTATCTGGCAGACACAAAACCGGAAGTTACACTTCTGGTGGAGGGAAGGGAAGTAAAATTCTTGTGTGACTCAGGAGCATCACAAACTTTGATACACCCCTCAAAGTTACCAGAATATTCCGAATCACCTGATTATATATTAGTGAAAGCAGCAAATGGACAGCTAAATAGGGAGCCACTTTCCCATGATATAGCAATAACTGACCCTGTTTCAGGTATGACTCAGAAAAGTAAAATTGTAGTTTCTGCAAAATGTCCAGTAAACTTACTAGGAAGAGATCCTATGCAGATATTTGGCATAGCGGTAGTTCCCACTATGCAGGGTATGGAGACACAAAGACAAATGGATACGTTCGTGGTGCGACTGGAGGGCGAGACATTTTACTGGTACAGCCAGGACCTAGTTACAACTGGTCCAGGGGCGGTAACTGAGGAACTGATGAATGTAGCCATCAGTAAGGCCCCCTCCCTTGACACTGACCAACAGCATTTGTTACATTGTACTCTATACTACTGTAGCACGCTAGGACCTGATAAGGAATATGAGCAAGAATTATTCAAAAATCCTGCTAACAGATTAGTATTGCGAACCTTATATTGGGATACTGAGGGAAACAGTGTGGTAAGTTGTTCATTACCTCAGGAATTCATGACACTGTATAAATCTAATCGACTGCCACATGTCAGCTTGACAAAGAACAAAAGTATGAAATGGGCAGACTTAGGAGAAAAAGTAACAAGATGGGAAAAACAAACTGATTTAGAATTATCAGAACAGGGAATACAAAAACAGAAATTGAATTGGCTAACACGGACACATCCAGCTGTACACTTACAAACTAGTGAAGATAGCTGATTAGCATTCTTATTAGAAGAAGAAGAAAAAGCCTTGTGTGATATACCAAACATTCTTTGGTCAACAGGTAAATCAGATGTAGGACTTATTCAAACAGCAGGACCAGTAACTATTACACCAAAATCGGCATTTAGACCACAGAAGAGACAATACCTCTTGAGGAAAGATGCAGAGCAAGGAATGAAGCCTATTACTCAAGGAAGGAGTACTGGTAGAATCTCTCGATTCACCGTGTAATACCCCTCTATTTCCTGTTAAAAAAGCAAACGGGGAATGGCGGATGGTATAGGATTTACAAGCTGTAAACAACGCAATAATACCTAGAGCACCTACGGTGCCAGACCCACACACCTTGTTGAATGATTTGAAGCCACAACAAAAATATTTCACTGTGGTAGATATAAGCAATGCTTTCTTTTCAGTACCTATACATCCTGATAGCCAGTATTGGTTTGCATTTACATTCCAGGGTAAAAGATATACCTATACTCGGCTACCACAGGGATATTGTGAAAGTCCAACGATATTCGCACAAGAAATGGCAAGCAACCTGACAGGGTTTACCCCACCAGGAGGTAGTCAGATTCTACTTTATGTAGATGACATTTTGCTAGCAGCTCCCACCCAGCATCAATGCAGGGAGGATACAATAGCATTATTGAAATTTTTAGCAGCACAGGGACACAAAGTAAACAAAAGTAAGTTACAACTTTGGAGAAAACAGGTTAGATACCTAGGATATGTAATATCCAATGAAGGTAGGATATTAGATGAAGACAGAAAAACAGCAATTTTACAGGCACCTAAACCAGCAACCAAGAAGGAAATGATGTCCTTCTTGGGAACAACTAATTTTTGTCAAAGCTGGATATCAAACTATGCTTTGGAATCTGCTCCACTGGCTGATTTAATATATAAAACACCAATGGCAGCACAAGATGTATTACAATGGACACCTGAAGCAGAAACGGCTTTCTGCAAACTAAAACAATTGATAGCTTCATCATTAGTTTTAGGACTTCCAAATTACCACAAAAGATTTTTTCAGACCGTAGATTGTAAACAGGGATACATGACGTCAGTTCTGACGCAACAGCATGGGGATAAGCAACGCCCCATAGCTTACTATTCATCACAGTTAGACCCAGTGGCACGATCGTTGCCTCACTGTGTGCAAGCAGTAGTCGCAGCTGCAATGGCAGTACAGGCTTTGGCCTCAGTGGTATTATTCCACCCTCTCACATTGAGAGTGCCTCATGCAGTCGCGATAATTTTACTGCAAGAAAAAATAACATATCTATCTCCTGCTAGACATCTTTCATGTATGACCATAGTGCTGAGCCAACCTCATATGGTAATTGAACGTTGTACAACATTAAACCCATCAACATTACTTCCGACTCCTGTGGATGGCACACCGCACAGCTGCCTGCTGGAAATTGAGCAAATAACTTTGCCCAGACAAGACCTCACTGATATGCCCTTGGATGATGCCGAGGTGACATTTTATGTGGACGGTTCATGCAAAGGGTCCTACAGGGAAAAATCTAGTAGGATATGCAGTGGTCACAGATACAGAGATTTTAGAAGCCCAACCTTTACAGCATAACCTATCTGCTCAAGCAGCAGAACTGATAGCCTTAACACAGGCTTGCACTCTAGCGAAAGATAAATGTGTGAACATAAATACTGACAGTCAGTATGCTTTCTCTACAGTGCATGTTTTTGCACAGCAATGGAAAAATAGGGGAATGATAACATCTAATGGCAAACCAATTAATCATGCGCAACTTATTTTGAACTTATTAGATTCCATTCAGTTACCTACTAAAGTAGCTCTTTGTAAATGTTTAGCTCATACAAAACAACAAGATAGAATTTCAAAAGGAAATGCAAGAGCTGATGCAGCTGCAAAGCAAGCAGCCTCAGACTCAGAAACTTTACTTTTAACCGAGGAATTACAACCCTCTGAGATTTTAGATCTAGAAATGTTAAAAACAATGCAGACATTAACTACAAAAGCAGAGAAACAGAAATGGGAGAAACGAGGTGCAATCCTTGAAAATGGACTGTATATCTCCAAAGAGAAAAAAACAATATTGCCGTCTAATTTGTTTAGATATGCAGCTTTGTTGAGCCATGGGCAGTGCCATGTCTCAACAGGGGGGATGGTACAGTTAGTAAATCGAATATTCCAAACATATGGATTCACAAACTTTACACAAAAATTTTGTGCAGCATGTCATATTTGTAACAAACATCATGCACAAGGGGCATTCAAACCCAAGCAAGGGAGTTTTCCTACACCACCATATCCGTTCCACACTATTTGTATGGATTTCATAGAATTGAATAAATGTGAAGGGAAAAATACTGTTTAGTAATTATAGACATGTTTTCCAAATGGGTAGAAGCTTTTCCAACTAAAAATCTGGATGCAGCAACAGTGGCAAAGGCCCTAATAAAAGAAATAATTCCTAGATTTGGCATACCGGAAAGAATCTATAGTGACAATGGGACACATTTTGTTAATCAGACGATTCACCAACTCGGGAGATTCTTTGGGATCTCCTTGAAGAATCATTGTGCTTACCACCCACAGTCTGCAGGACTGGTGGAAAGGTACAATGGAATTTTAAAAAGCAAGTTGAGGAAGTTAGTAAATGAAACACAGAAGAATTGGATTTGCTGTTTGCCTTTGGCACTGCTGAGCATGAGAACAGTTCCAAATGTAAAGGGTTTGACCCCCTTTGAAGTGATATTTGGAAGGGCATATTATGTGCCACAGTGGAAAGCTCTCATGCCTGCAGAACTAGAGGCTGACAGCTCATTAGCTAACTATATGAGGAAACTGTTAACAAATAAAACTGTTTTGCAGTTGAACTCTTTTTCAGATAAAAGACAGACCAGACCGTTGAAAGCAGTGCTGACCCCAGGGTCCTGGGTGTGGCTGAAAGTTACGAAGAGGAAGAATTGGGCGAGTCCAAAGTGGGAAGGACCATACCAGGTACTGTTGGCGACGCCTACTGCAGTCAAAGTTACTGAGAGGTCGTCCTGGGTCCACCTGACGCACTGTAAACCGGTAAAGAATTTTCAACTTGATAAACATTTTGTGACTGATACACAACAAAGGCAGGATGGCCAAGAGCAAAACGAGTAAAAATACAGATCAACCCCAAAGATGTTGCTTAATCATCTTGTTGACTATACATTTATTGACTATGATTGTGATGACCTTCCTTTTGTGAAAGTGAAAGTGAAGAAACGTGATGAACTGTCTATAGACTGGCATCCAAACTTTAACACATACCTAGCTATGAAGCGTGTATATGTAGAGACTATGAACATTTCAAATTGCTGGGTTTGTACTGCTATACCAACAGCATATGGAGGACTGTTGATGTCCGCTTTCCCCTTGGGGATAAATGAGACTTGGGAGAATTTACTTTTTGATACAGGATCTGTAAGATCACAGGACAAAATTGCATTGTATTTGCCTATTACACAGAAGGGAATTGTATGTTTCTACAAGAATGATACACTCCAAGTGGGTTGGAGTAACTGTAACATAACTATATCTTATAAATGCTATATTAAAGCTAAAGATAAAGGCACTGTTTGTAACACAAATTATGATTCATATTTGAGCTTAATGAAAACAACATTAAGTGATGTGCAGAGAAATCCTGTTTTGCATAAACAATTGTCTGTTATAGATAGGAAAATGTTTCATTCAGAATTAACCCGCATCAGTGCTAAAGTAGAAAACTGTTATTTTGTTTGTGGGGGAAAAGGCATACAAATGGCTACCTGAGAATTGGTCCGGCAGTTGTTTTTTGGGTTATCTGGTTCCGGCCATAAGGCATACTGCAGAATTACCTCTAGGTAAGATACGAAATGTGAGAGATGTAGTCCGAAAATCTGAAGATCCAATTGGAAAACCTGTAAACCCAGTGGGAAAAATCAAAGCTGGTTGGAAAGACCATCATTCCGTGAAAGATAAAGGAAAATTGACTCATATGGACTTGAGTGACAGTGTTATATCCTGGACTGGAATATTTCCAGCATATGGAGCAGTCAAATCGATCTGGGAATTGAGAAAGCTGTCGAAACTTTTCAAAGTAATGAGTAACGCAACTTTTTCTGCTCTCGAACTAGTGACTGATGAACTGAATGCAATGAGAACTGTTGTGCTACAAAATCGAATGGCTCTTGACTTCACCCTAGCGGCGAGAGGTGGTACCTGCGCGCTTATCAAAGAAGAATGCTGTGCATTCATACCAGACAATCGACACAAAATTAATGACCACCTGGAGGTAATACAGCAGGTATTGGCCATGACTGAACCAGGCCCAAACCCACTGACGAACTTTTTCCAGAGTCTGTTTGGTGGGTGGGGTTCTATCCTAATGAATATTTTGATTGCTATTTGTGTTGGTCTGCTCCTATTAGGAGCATGTGTCTGTTGTGGGATCCCCTGCATGAAAAGATTAGTCAAAGATTTTGTTGATATATCTGTAACTGAAACTTTGTACCAAGACATTGAATTTGAACTATTAATTCCAGACGAAACTCTTTCCGAAATATAAACTAAATGACTTGCCTAGTTGAAAGTCCTTAAATGAGAAGGCTAGGGGACGATATAGCATTGTTTATGTTTCTGAATAGAATAAAAAGTATTAAAAGGGAGGAAAATGTTAGAAAAATATGTATTTGAACATGCATAAAGTGCTAGCTTAAAAGCAAATAGTATATAATGCATTTTATTCTATTTACAATATGGCAATAAGAATGATTTTACATGTAATTGCTTGAAGCTTTGGAGCTGCAGTGTATTTGAACTCTGACCCTGGCAGTAGCCAGCTCAGCAAGCTTATGTTTTTCACTAATGATTATCTGCTGGGTCAGGAAATTAAATGTATAAGGCATTGAAAATCTTCTTCCTTCCTCTGGGACAATTGGCCTTGTGAATGTTACCAAGATAAGACACAGCTGCTGAAGTAATGTTGCAAGAAGAACAAAGAAGTGTATTACAAGACTGAACCAACTATTGTATTCGAGCAAGCCTGAAACCTTGAAGGAGTAACATTTACAGAAAGACATTATAACTAACCAGGTGCTTTGCAAGGCTGTATTATTCCCATGGGAAAACTTTTTAAAATGTATAACATCAGCTTTTCTTATAGAATATTGTAGACCATAGTGATGTAGGTGCCCTGTGACTAACCATGTCAGTAAGGTGGGCACAGCTTGAATGTAAGACTATATAAAATTATGTACTTCCTGCATCATGTCAAACAAAACTTTGTACTTGTATGTTTTTTTGCCTCCTGGTGTACACTAGTAAACTTTTGCATCTGAGCCTCCTGTGTTGTTATCATTGTTATTTTTATGTAATACAAGTTAACAAGTAGTGATCTTTAAAAATAAGGCATAAAATGTATTATTTGTACATCTAAATCAGACCTCTCAACTGTCCCTATTTTGGAGGAATGTACCTATTTTCAGGCCTCATTTATCCTTGCACATAATGTTCTGATTTTGGATGTATGTCCCTATTTTTAGGCTTGATTTTCCCCTTTCTACAATTTTCTGACCCCCCCCATCAAACTTGATTTTTGAATCAGGTACACAGCAAACAACAATGTATGACCAACATACTAGTGACAGCAATGATGGAATGAAAGACGACATGTCTTACAGCTCCCTTTTCCAGAAGCAAAAGTAAATGACCTAGTAAGGTAGGATTTGGATGACAGTTCATTAAACTCTGCAAATTTTACACTATCACTTTGATAATGTTCTTATATTTTTCCATAATTTTGTCGCTTTGCTTTTTAAATGTGTTTCTGAGTAGTACTCTGCAGTCTTAATAGAAGCAGGAAAAGTTATATGCGACTTGTTATTCAAATTCTATGCTGATTAGATATTCCGATTTTTGGCTGGAGGTACCTACTTTTCAGTGGCCTTTGGGCATATGTTCAATATCTGCAGGTGGAAAGGTATGATCTAATCCCCCAGAATTTAGATCCCATCAACTATATAAGGGGATTTCGCTTTCCCTCATGTCTTCATACTTGTCAGTTTTTGCCATGTTCTCTTTATGTCTAGGAACTTTTTGAGTAACTCATGCTTTTATGCTTCTGTACTGTTTTTGTCTCATTCCAATTTTGAGTAATGATGGTTTTAAATTTGGTAGTCAACAGTCTGATAATATTCAGTATTCTTTCTTTCCTGATGCTGTCCTCTTTTTTTATGCCCCATATACAGAATTCCCAAGTATGTTCTGCTTCCTTTTGAAATACGTCTCCCCAAATTATTGTGTCTGGTACCAGACTTCCTGTGCCCACCACAGTGCCAGAGTATGTGTATCATTTCTGCCTCTTCCCCTTGACACTACCAGCATCTACTATCCTCCTTTCTATCTTATTTTACTAATCTCTTGGGATAGGATACCATCTATGCAGTATTCCCAGGCTTTGAGCTCTCACTCCATGTACTTTCTGCAGGTACTTCACTGCCCAGATTGTCCTCTGCCATCCTCCAACTCCAGTACACCCTTTCTCACTTCTCCAATTCTTTGTCATTCTTTCTTTTTCAATGATGTCCCTTCGTATATACATATCTGAGATATTATCCCCCCTTTTTTCAAACATTACCATGTTTGACTTCCACTGAGAGTTCCTCAATCATAAGCATCAATAGGCCTGGCAATAGTGGGCTCCCCTGTCATGTCCTCTTTTCTATCCTTGTCAACTCTGATACCACTCCATTTATGAATATTTCATATGGCTTGTATCCATTGGATGAACTTACCTCCCTACCTGCCTTTGCAGCATTGCCATCCATAGGAATTTTCACTTTACAATATCAAAGGCCTTCTGCAGTTTCCACCTTTTCCTTCCTGCTTCGCTTATTCCTTATACATAAATTCCAGTATATCCATTTTTCTGCCTTCCTTCACTTCACAAATCTATTTTGCCTCACTTGTGTTATTTTAGCAAACTTCATCCAGCCTTCCTGCCGGTAACTTTACCAAGATCTTGATATCTACAGTAAACAAAGAGATAGACCTGAGTCTTCTATACTCTAGTATTCCACCTCTAGGACCTTCCATATCTCCTTCCCTCCCCATTTGTAAAATTCTAGAGAGAATCCATATTGTCCTCCATCTTTCCTCTCCTTCATCTTGTACATGGCTAACCTTTTCTTATCCTTATCTCACCCTTTGTCACCTCTGCATTCAGCTTTTCTCTTTGCTCATCATGTAATATATATCTCTAAATAGTTTTCCCCAGTTCCATTCTGAGACTTCTGCCATTTCCTGCTGTTTGTAAATCTCACTGTGGTATTTCTTGCATCCTTCTCTGATTAGCTCAATCATCTTCTCCCCTTTTCCTTTGCACCTCTCTCTCTCTCTCTCTGCCTACTTCTAACTGTGTTTCTTGGCTAGTTGTTTCCCTTGTGCCTCCTCTATTATCCAGCAGTCCTTCTAGTACTATTGTTGAATTTCTTGCTGTACAATAATTTCACTCTCTGATTCCATCCTTATTGCTTTTTTTCCCTCTAATCTGCAGTGCTTCACTTCTACTTTCCTTTCTTGTGGATTCTTTTTGTACTTCATCTAGCTCTCTCTCCAGCTCCTTAATCACCCTTTTTTCCTTCTGCACTCATCAGTTTTCCCTAACCCTGACAGGGACCATAATCCCAGCTCTCCGGTGCTCTTTCAGTTTATCCCTGCACTGGAAGTCAATTAAAGAAATACACAATATTTTAAACAAAGTAATTCTGCATATGTTACAAAAGTGTAAAGTCACAGTAACCATTAATAAATTTATGGAAACCAGAGCTACTAGTCTTTACCCACAGACTTCTGCTTCATAAACGTCCAGCCATGATCTTAGTGACAGCAAGAGACACGGCTATGTGGTAGATGTTTCAAAATATAGATTTTCCACATTTGTAGCTTTCTGCAAGACAGTGAATGTATGCCATTAACTTAAAAAACATTTTGTTCTAGTTCCTGCTATTCAGACCAATGCAGAAGAACAGGTGTATGACCTTATTTCCTTGTTCTGTTTGCTTAAATCAAGAATCCACAAAACTACATTGTTACTGTCAAGACCTATGTAACAAACAGCTTATATTAGCTATCAAATGTGCAGTTCCATTTATGAAAGTGGTGACCATGATTGCTTTGTTTCTTCTTTTGATATCTTTAGCTTTTGCCACCTGGCTTCATCACAATAATTAAATATGCACAGCTTTAGCCCTTCCATAACCAATGCAATTAGTTCATTTCCTCAGATGGTAAATATTTAAAACAAGTTTAGTGTTATCGCATTTATATCACGTTATCGAAAGATGAAAATAGCGAACGCTATTTAATCAAACCTGAAATATCTAAATCACATAATATCAAACATTCAGAACAGCAAATTTTTTCCTCTGGAAAAAATTTGCTATTCCGAAACACATACACACAACACAAGCACACCTAAAAAACATCAATACACACACATACACTTATAATCTTACGACTAACCCTACACTAAATACACTACTATCTATCCACTTACCTTAACCCAAACCCTAACCCTAAGGTCCGTCACTATCGCACACTCACCAAACCCACACCCTAACCCTAACTCACTTAACCCGCCCCTAATCCTAATTCATCTAACCCGCACCCTAACCCTAACTCACCTAACCCACGTCCTAACCCTAACTCACCTAACCCGTGCCCTAATCCTAACAACCACACAATTGCACACTTACCTGAACCCGACCCGTAAATCTCCACCACAGTGCTGAAAATAGCGAAGCCACAGAACCATCCAACCAAATTCTTTCCCTAGGAAAGAATTTGGTGTTCTGCAGCTTCGCTATTTTTAGCGTTCAAATAAAACGGGTCGATATTAGAACATTCAAAGTTTTAAAACTTTGATGTTCTGATATAGACCCGTGTTATCACACTAGAAAACAAATACTTCCCAAAAAAGAAAAAAAAATCTTTGGAAACTGTAAAGGAAAGGCATGGCTCTTGGTGAGCAGAATTAATATGAAAAGACACATTTCCATGTAAGGTTTCTATTTAGACATGTGAATGGGCAGTGAAAGGACAGTAACATCAGAAAAATGCCCTGAGTCTGTTATTGTTTTGCATGCAGCATGAAGAAGACCTCTTCCCTATGGCATGGCCATAGGGATGAAAGGGATGGGAGAGCTATGGGTTCAGGAGTATATGGGAGTATTTGATGTTCATTAGTGGCAGAATGGGGATAAGATAAACAATCAGGATAGTTAGTACTGGGGTAAGTAATGAGAGACAGAGCAGGGCAGGGCAGAATGAAAGTAAAACAAGGGCCTTTTGGAGAATGCAGAGATTAAAATAAATAGTGAGTGGAGGTGGCAGGAAGAAAAAGTTGGTATGTTAAATGAGAGTTGGACCAGTGGGAAAAGTACAGTTGTGTACACTTACCATAAATGTAGATGTTTAACTGTATTCACTGTTGCAGTCATCACATTTGGGTTATCTGCTTGTAGTAGCCCTCAGTTGGTCTGATTAACAAAGTCTTGAGTCCTGAGTCGGTTGCTGTCCCTTCTTCCATGACGTCAGGTCATCAGGGGTATAAAACATGCAGCTGACACCGTTACATCAGTTTTTCTTGGCCCAGATGTCAGGTGCTCCCCTAATGGGAAGCAATTAAATCTGTAAAAATACAAGGTTATACCTCCAACAGAAAAGCAAATACACCAAAAAGCTTTTGAACATAGTAAAGGAGACTAGAGGTATAGCCAAAAGAAGAAAGGGGGCTAGAGGGAGGGTAACCAAGACTGCAACAGTGAATACACTCGAACATCTACATTTATGGTAAGTGTACACAACTGTACTATGTTCTTCATGTTTCACTGTTGCAGTCATCACATTTGGGTAAATTCCCAAAGCTAAAGATGGGAGGGGGAACTTAAATAGCATTAGGACCAGCTATAAGGCCCTGCAAGACTGCAGTGGCAAAGCCAGCTCTGGATTTAGAGAAAATTGGCAGATGATAATGCTTGGTGAAAGTATGTACAGAACTCCAGGTAGCAGCTTCTAGGATGTCCCTGGTAGGGATGCCTCTGAGAAAGACTGTAGAGGTAGATGCAGCCCTGGTTGAGTGGGGTCTGATCCCCTTTGGGATAGGTTTTCCATGGTGCTTGTAGCAGAAATGAATGCAATGGCCTATCCATTTGGAAATGGTTTGCTTTGAAATAGCCTTCCCCTTTGCCCCTGTAGCAAATGCCACCAGCAGTTGGTCAGATTTCCGTTGAGGTTTAGTCCTGTCCAAGTAGAATCTAAGTTGTCTGTGCACATCTAAGAAGTTCAAAATCCGTTCCCCTTTATTCTGTGGATTAGGAAAGAAGGCTGGCAAATGAATAGACTGATTAAGGGCCACACTGGATACCACCTTGGACATGAAGGAGGGATTGGTCCTGAGAGACACCCTGTCAGCATGAAAGATGATGAAAGGCTCCACTGCCATGAGGGCCTGTAATTCAGATACCCTTCTTACTGAAGTGATTGCTAAAAGGAAAGCTGTTTCCCAAGAAAGAAATGTTAAGTCCCCAGTGGCAGCTGGCTTGAAATGTGGAAGGGTGAGCTTTTCCAATACAAAGTTAAGGTCCCAGGCTGTAGTTGGAGCTCTCCTGGGTGGTCGTAGATTTTTGGCCCCTCTGAAGAACTGCTTAAGCAGTGTATGAGAGAAGAGTGGAGGTTCTGTGTTATAATGAGCTGAAATGGCTGAGGCGTGAATTTTGATGGAGGGGAAAGACAGGCCCTTGTGAAGCATCTTGGTTATGTATTGTAAAATCTGAGGTAAGTTGAGCACTGCTGTGCTCATCCCTTGAGACTGGTTCCAGGCACAGAATCTTTTCCATTTTTCAACATAAGATTTTCTAGTACTTGGCCTCCCTGCTTCTAAAACGATATCCATCGCTGGTTTACTGAGGGATGGTAAAGGAGAGATTAGGTAACTAGCCAGGCTGCTAGGTTCAGTGTTTGAAGCTGAGGGTGCAGAATCTGATTCTCCTGCTGAGACAATAGTGTAGGAGTCTGAGGCAGGTGCCATGGGGCCAACAGTGACATGCTGCGCAAGAGGGGGTACTAGTGTTGACGTGGCCAGTCTGGTGCAATCAAAATCGTCCTTGGTTTGTCTTATTTGATCTTTAGTAGTACTTTGGAGAGCAGCGGCAGAGGAGGAAAGGCATAAACTGATAGGTTTTTCCAGTTGAAGGACAGAGCATCCACTTTCCAAGCTTGTTTGTGGGGAGTTCTTGTGAAAAATTTGTCCAATTGATAGTTCTGGGGGGATGCAAACAGGTCTGTATCCAGGCTCCTCCATTTGCTTGTCAATATGTTGAAAATCCTTGGTTCCTGTTTCCACTCATGTGGGTCCATGAGGTTCCTGCTTAGTTCGTCTGCCAGTGTATTTAGTTTTACTGGCAGGAATTGAGCTTGTAGATGCACTAGGTAGCTCAGGGCTGAGTTCCACAATGCCATGGCTAGTCTGCAGAGGGGGTAAGAATGTGTACCCCCCTGCTTGTTTATGTACCACATAACAGTGGTGTTGTCCATCTTTACCATTAACTGTCCTGGAAGAATGTGGTCCTTGAAGGCTGTCAGAGCATTCTGTACAGCTTACATTTCTTTTTGATTGATATGCAGGTGCATTTGACTTGGGTTCCATTTGCCCTGTATGCACTTCCCTGCCAGGTGAGCCCCGCATGCATAATCTGATGCATCTGTTGTTAGGGTTTGGGCGGCAGGGGGTACTGTGAATGGTAGTCCCTTGTCTTGGTGGCAGGCCTCTGCCCATCAAAGAAATTCTAGGCGTAGGCAAGGTATGATAGGAATCATTGCTTCTAGATCTTGAGAATGTTGACACCATAGGTTTTTTAGATACCACTGTAGTTTCCTCATATGCAGTCTTGCATATGGAATTAGAAGAATGCAGGAGGCCATGAACCCCAAGGCTTGTAGTATTTGCCTTGCAAATAGTAGGGTTTTTGTGGATACTTGTTTGAAGTAGGTTGACAAATAAATTTGTTTCTCTGTCGTGAGGAAAGCCATTTTGGAAGTTGTATTCAAGCTTGCTCCCGGGAATATGATTTGCTGGCAGGGTACCAAGTGTGATTTCTTTTCGTTTATGATGTATCCCAGGCAAGTTAACACCCTTTGTACAAAGGCCAGATGATTCAAAAGTATGTCCTGGCTTTCTGCCCTGAATTAAACAATCGTCCAGGTATGGGTATATTTGAATATTTCTTTGCCTGCAAAATGCAATGACTGATGCTGGTAAGCACTTTGTGAATACCCTGGGCGCAGAAGATAAGCCACAGGGCAGTGCAGAGAACTGGTAGTGATTGTAGCCTGCTTTGAAGCATAGGTATCTTCTGCAAGATTCCCTGATTGGGATGTGCATATATGCTTCCTTTAAATCGAGTGTTACCATCCAGGCATCTTTTCCTAGCATAGGAAGCAACTAGTGAAGAGTTAGCATCTTGAATTTTGGAATCACCAAAAAGGTGCTTAGCATAAACAGGTCCAGAATAGGACACTATGAATTGTCTTTTCTGGGTACTAGGAAAAGTCTTGAGTAGAAACCTTGTCCTTTTTCCTCTTCTGGTACAGACTGAATGGCCTTTATGTTTAAGAGAGAGAGTATTTTCTTTTGAGCCGCTGTCCACTGATTTGGGGGTAGATCTGGCCAACCATTTGGCATTGGTAATGTGTGGAAGTGAAATCTGTATCCTTGGGACACTATATTTAAAACCCATTTGTCCTGGGTAGTGAGTTCCCAGTTTTTGGCCTGCAGACTAATCTTTCCCCCTAAAGGAGCAGTCAGTTGAGAAGCGCTTGAAAGTTTTAAAATCAAGTCATTGAGACACTTTTCCATAGGGGGGAGTCTTACTACTCCCAGATTTGAATGCGGAAGCCACCCACTGCTTAGTCTTGTACGTACCCTGGGACTGAAACCTGGGGTTTCTGCTGTGTCTAGGTTTGGATTGAGAAGGCCTGGAAGGGGCTAGAAAGGATCAATTCTTAGAGGGCCAATGCCTACTAAATCTTGGAGGCTGCACTTGTAAGAAATCTTTAACAGTTTGCATAGATTTAGCTTTATCTTCCATCTTTTTAAGAACTTCCTCAGCTTTGTTGCCAAACAGGCGGTCCTGATTTAAGGGAGCATGCAACAGTTTAGCTTTAACATGATCAGGCAAAGATTGCTCCTTAAGCCAAGCATGCCTTCTGAGCACAGACCCAGTGACAGCATCACTGCAAGAGGCCTCTAATGAATCAAACCCACATTGCAAAGTATGTTTTCCAACCTGTTCAGCAGAATGCATTAAATCTTGTAATTCCTTATTTTCAGCACAGTCAGGAATCAACTTCATTTTCTGTTTAAGCAATCAATAATATGTTGATACTTTAACATATGAAACTGACAGTTTAAGGCCCTAATGGCCAAGGTTGCAGAAGTGTAAACCTTCTTACCCCATCTATCCAGCGCCCTGGAGTCTCTATCAGAAGGGGTAGGATTTTTGGCAGTAGAAGCCTTAATACCCTTGGATCCCTGTGAAATAGTCTCTGGATCCACAATAGGATTTTCAAAAAGGAACTTGTGAGAATCAGGAACCCTGTAATATCTATCAGGTTTTCTGGGAGCAGGAGGCAAAGAATCAAGGGCCAAACTAGATTCCGAAAAGGCATGATCAACAATGTCTAGGACAGGAGGTATAGCTAAAGGCCTATGTTGAGGCAGGAGTAAGAAATCCCTAAGCCTCTTTTTGGAATCAGAAAAATCTTGGTTTTCCCAATGGAAATGCTCCCTTAGAGTGTGCAAGGTTTCACCAAAAGAAAAATCCTCTGGAGGGAAAGCAGAGGGAACAGAGTCCTCTGCATCAGAATCCTCATAAGTAGATAAGGGTAAATCTAGATCATTAGAAGAATCAGAAAAAACAGAATCCTGGTCAGAAGATTCATAAACAAATTTAGTCCTAGTTCTCTTAGAAGAGGGTGATTGGCTTCCCCTGATTAAAGTTATAAGGTCTTCAGCCATTCTTGTCATTTTTGTTAGGCATAGAGGCCTGAGCATGCAGCCTGGGCATCAGTTTTCTAGGCATGGTTCGAGGTTTAGGCCTTAAAGAAGAAGTAGGCGTCGGTTTAATAGGCCTTAAAGAAGAAGTAGGCATTGGTTTAATATGCAAGTCCGTAGGCCTGAATAGACTCTCAGAACCCGGTGCCTGCGCAACGGCTCCAGAACCATTCAAGGTAGAGACATCCGCAGGTTCCACAGTTGAAGCATTTCGCGGCATACCGGACTCCAAATGGGTCTCAGTAGAGGCCTGCAAATCAAAAGTAGGTGGTATTAGGGGTTGCGAAAGCACCTCACTGAGTACCTGCGAACTGGCGACTAGCTTAGGAGAAGCGTCGTTTGCAGCTTTGGACCTAGGCAGCCTGTCTCTGTTTTTATTTTTGTGTTTTTTCAGAATCCCGGTAGTCGGATGGCTTACCAATGACATTTCTGGATAATTGAACTGAAAACCGAAACATTTAGAAGCGAAAATATACCGACGACGGATACTGCATTGATTAAATAAGGCACAAAACTGACAGCAAGGTACATCGTGGTCAGGGCCTAGGCAAGGAATACAGTACGAATGAAAATCTTTGTGAGGTATTTGCTTTCCACAAGAAATGCAATTATTAACTTTTACTGACATCGGTAAGGAGCAAGAAAAAGTTTCCCCAATAGGGTAATTAGCTTTAGTTGAAGACTTCAGTTCTGAAACTCGAAAATGAAAATTTCAGGAGTCGGTCGACTGGCACTTGCAAACCGCTTCTGCTTCGTGCACCGCACGGCAAGAAAGACTGATGTAATGGTGTCGGCTTCATGTTTTATACCCCTGCCTACCTGACGTCATGGAAGAAGGGACAGCAACCGACGCAGGACCCAAGACTTTGTTAATCAGGCTGACTGAGGGCTACTGCAAGCAGATAACCCAAATGTGATGACTGCAACAGTGAAACACGAAGAACATCAGGAATAACAAAATGAAATGGGGAGAAAGAAAATATAAAGGAATGAAATATTGACCACAAAGCTCAAACCTATAGTGGAAATTGCATAAAAGGAGCTGCCTTAAGTGCAAGAATTTTACTAAGTGAGGGAAGAATTTAGATTGTGAGAAGGGGAATGGTGGTAGTACTGATGACAGAGCAGAGAGAGGAAAATAGAACAAAAGAAGAAAACAGAGGACAGGGTGACCACATTGGCAGGGTTGTAAAGAAGGATAATGTCTGTGAATCTGTTTGGGCTGAGTACATTAAGTTTATAGGTATATGGTTTTACGCACCAGCAAGATAGGAAAAGGAAGGTAAAACAGACAATGATGAATGTCTCAGATATGGAAAGAATGGAAGGATGATTTATAAGTCCTGGGTTCGTAAGCAGCTAAAGGAGATAATGAAGACAGTGGATAAGGAATCTGAATGAATCGGCGTGAAGGAAGGAGCAAAATATGTTAAATGCATCTAGCTGAGCTTGAAAACAATTGAAAACGATAAAAAAATGAATGAGTAGACTCGATCTGTACAATAGAAGGATATAGTCCCGACTGTAACCCAGGTAACCGGAGTCTGACATATGTCTCAGGTACTGGAAGACCTAGGCAGAGAAGAATAGGTCAGAAGCCTACACTGACTTAAATATTTTTTTTTTGAGAGGGGGGAGGTTCTGAAGGTGCAGTGGCTGTTTCACTACCTGCAGACGATACATTTATTGCCATAACCAGAGATCTGAACATGGCTTACCAAGTCTGTGACAGTACCCTTTATTAACATGCGAACTGGGACACATGCATGAAGGGAGAGGGTAGAGCAGGTGCCCATTATAACACAGATACTCCCATCAACCAAAAAGAGGCAGAATTAGCGTCTTAATGATAAATGTCCTCTTTGCTTGCATTTTTAGATGTGAGCAAGGAAGCACCAACACCACCAGGGCTAACAGAATGACAGCCTTCACATCTGCATGAGAAAGTCCCCATTGGTAGGGGAACTAATGGGCACACATCTAACAGGAAGAGTGATGACGGCCAGCAGTGCACAAAGGGAAGAATAACCTAAAAACTAACACAGTGTTGATTATGGGAGGTTGAGTTAAAGGCTACACCGCAGAAAAAAATGAAAAGTAGAGGAAAACTGCAGGTAAATGGTAGAAGAGTAAAAGGAGAAGGGTATTATTGGTGGGAAAAAGAAATGATAGATTCCTTACTCAGATGTACCTAGAGGGAGGCAAGAATGAATAACCAAAAGCAGATAAAGAACTCCAGTGAGTGCTGATATTGGTGAGAGGGAAGAAAACAAAAGGTTACAGAGTGGGTAAATGTAGATGCACTATGGTGTACAAATGTTGTTACTGTGTATTACAAAAGCAATAAAAATAATTAAAACAAAACTTAAGTACCTTGAGAAGTGACTTCCCAGAGTCACAAGGCACATCTGATAACTTTTTATCTCAGTTAACCTCATTCTTCAGTGTTACAAAGCTGATCAAAGTCTGCCTCATATTAGAAGTCAGAAATAAAAATTAGAGATATACCTATATGCAATCAACCACTGTCTCCCCAGATGGTACTTTCTGCTGTTCTTGTGAACATGTTAGAATCTCCACTAAATCAAACACTCCAGTCATTCAGGTAGACTATATCTAAACTTGATTTCTGTAAAGCCCATACACCTTCTCCAACAACATATCTCATTCTACAGGCACATGCTAATCTTCTGGTTCTGGCTTGCAGCATAGCATAACCTCCCTAAGTGACTCTTCCCATTGAGAGGCATTTTAGACAGTTTTAAACCAGTAATTAGCCTTCTAATCTATACATTTCATCACCTGCTGACTGTTTAAGATGAACTATATGATACCCAAGTTAAAAAAGGTGTCATAAAAGTCATCCATTGTGCTCACACAGTGATGATCCTGAGATTATGGTTACAGTGACCACTCTAGCTATACAGCCACCTGACCAACAACTCTCATTAAGTGGCGTTATATTGAAATTTACCAAGTGAAGCTTCTTACTTTGCCTGTGCAGGAGCTGATTCCCAAACAAACTGCAGAAAGGAGAAGAGATTATAACAAACTTTAGGTTCATAAATCCCTGACTGCGTAAACAGAAAGACTGGCCACTGCAATGAACTCACCTGTCAAGGATACATATGCTAAAATGGAATATATGGAGAAGAGAGCATACCAGAAGAACCCTAATGTTCCAGCATGCTAGAAGCACTGGCGTGCAGCAACTACAAAGTCCAATGTCTTCTGTTGCTGAATCCCTGCTCTGGATATGAATGATATAACAATAATAAAAAAAACAGAGTCCAGTGAATCCCTCTCTACTCCCTTCCTCAAACAGAGGGCTACCTTTGAGCCATCATAATGCACTTTGCACTTATGATCAGAAAGAACAACAGTGAAACAAATTACAGGTACCCTAAACAGCTTACCTTTCAGAAACCACAGTAGACAGTGATTATTCCTCTCTTATTACAGTGTAGCACAAAGCTTTTACTCAAAAACAATGAACCATAAGGTTCCATCTACAGTGTACCTGAGCTAAAACTTCCAATTCATGAATACAAGATCGTTTTACTCCAGACTAGGCTGCCTTCCTAAAGCCTGGCCCATAAGCCAAAGTAGACAGTGAGATGTGCCATACAGCCTAGCAACCTTACAAGGAACCTTACAAGGAGAACATCAATAACATCCAACTATCACTATCAGTTAAGTTCCCATTGAATAATCAGCCGTCACAGTGTAAGAGAACAGAGTTTTTTGCAAGACTTCTTTCAACAAGATAGAACATTTATGGTATACTTTTGTTAATATTTGGTATTTAATTCGTATCTGGATGCCATTTATTTTGTTCCTGTTGACTTGGGACCTTTGTGCACTCAGAGAGCTGCCCTGGTGAGGGGTAAATCCAGCCTCATTGAAAGAGCAATGGTTAGACTACTTGGTATGCTCAGTTTGCTTCCCTCATTAGTATGTTTGTCCTCTTTGCCTACTCTCCCACTATTTAAGAAACAACTTTCAATACATCTTAATAAATTCTGGCTTTGCTCTTGTACCAACCCAGACTAGCCTGTAGACACCCTTATGTTTGTTATAAACTTTTTTCATCCACTCGTATTCCATCTTCTACTTCAACTGAGATATTATCCCTTTATTGTAAATATTACTTAACTCACTAGAAAAAAAAAAAAACCCACAGGAATTGTTTGTGTTTATGATTTGATACCTTATTATATTGTTTTGCTAGTTGCTAACCTATGGCCTCACTTCTTTCTGACCTAGAATGATTCTGATTAGTTAAGATCTTTAATATTTGTACTTACATTTTCTCCCTTTGTATAATACATTTGTACTTTGTCTTTTTATGTATTTCCAATAACTGTTTTTATCCTCTGGAGCTTTTCTCCCCGGGCCTCCACTGAAAATGGACATTAATCCAGCTGGACTAGCCCGGTCAACAAATGTAAAATAAAAAATAAATAAAATAAAATGTTTGATATTAATTTACAGAACTCTGTTGTCTTAATTATAATTATCCGTACCTCATTTATTTAAAATGTTTGGTAAATATAGCCTGATTGGCATACAGTGATGAATGACCATCATCATCACTCCCCTTTTTTCCCATTTTCTACATGGGGTCAGGTTGTTAACAGTCACCATTTCTCTCAATTCAATGCCACACTTCCGCCTTCTTCGACACTCGTGCCCGAATGTTGTAGATCTTCTCTCACACAAGCCATCCACCTCTTTGCTGGACACCCTTGTTTCCTGTTCCTTCTTTCTGTCTGTCCCAAACCTTCTTCAGATTGTCTTCTGCTTTTCTGCACATATCTGAACCACCATAATCTGTGCTCTTTGATCATTTCTGCAAAGCCAAAAACTCAGCAGGTGAAGCACTATTTTCCTGCTCTGTATCCAAGCTCTGGAACAACCTTCCCACTACCTTAACTACCCTTTCTACCTGCAGTCTTTTCAAGACTGCACTTAAATCTCACCTAAATTTTCACTGGCTTTGTCCTTGCCCAAACCCTGACTAATAAACTCCCCCCTTCAACCCTTCTCTCCTTTCCCAGATTTGGATAGAGTATCCCCTCTATCACTATAAAACTGAACTGAAGATTACTCACTGCTTGTTAATCCTTCCAGGACTTAGTTATCTTTTAGTCTGTTATTAATGTTATCTAGTTACCGTTTAGAAAATGTGTAGTGCTGTGTTTTTCTTCTTATTTCTCAATGTTTGTAATTAGAACTTACTACTGAATTGTTATTGTTTACCATCTACCATGTCATTCTGTGGAGCTATTCTCCTCGGGCCTCCGATGAAAAAGGACCTGTGTCCAGTCGGAATTTCCCAGTAAATAAAACAAATAAATAAATAATTGGAGCTACTTTGGTTTCTGTTCTTATATCGTCATTTCTTGGTCCCACAGTGTGCATCCTACAACCCGTCTCGGGCAACTAATTTCCATCACTTCTAGCATCCTCATCAGCTCTGTCTTTACTACCCTGGTTTCTGTACCATATAGTGTTACTGGTTGCACCACTGTTTTGTACACCTTACTTTCAGCTTGTTTGACATTCTTCTGTCATACACTACACATAACCATCTCTGCCAGTTAGCTGCAGCCTCTCTGACTCTACCTTTGAGCTCTTCATTCAAACTTCACTTCTCCTCAACCACCCATCCTTGATAATTGAAAATGTTAACCTGTTACACTATCTTCCCTTCTTAGTTCTCAGCTTCTACTGATCCCCTCAATTTGCTGCCATATGTACTCAGCTTCATCCCATCTGCCTTCAGTTTTGCATTCCTTCCCCTATCCTTTGCTGAAGTTCTTGTTCAGAGTCTGCCTGTAATGCCACATCATCTGCATACTGCAGCTTTGTTGATCTGTCCCTTCTGACCTGTTTCCCAGTGTAATTCATCACCAGTAGGAATAGCATTGGGCTCAGAGCTGAACCCTAATGCACACCCACTCTCACTGGGAACCCCTCTTCGTACTTGAGACATTGGGTCCTTGTAAATATCCTTCACTAATTCTACCAATATTTCTGGGACTTTGAACCACTGCAGGACTGCTCAAATCAGCCCTCTTGGGACCTTGCTGTATGCTTTCTCCAAGTCTAGGAATGCCCAATTGGACTCTTTCCACATTTGTTTCTTCTCAACTATCTGTCTCAATGCAAACACTGGGTCAGTTGTGCTGTATCCTGATCTGAATCTGAACTGCTCAGTTCCTAGATTACTTTCTACTACTATGCATATCAGTTTATCAATCACCCTCTCCAAAACATTCATGCAATGTGACAGGAGTTTGATGCCTCTGTACTGGCCACAGTTGTGAATGTCCCTTTGTTCTTGTACACTGGCATGAGTATGCTTATTCTCCAGTCATCTGGGATACACCTTTCTCTCCATAATGCTATGGGTACCTTCAGGAGCCATTTCTCCCCTATCTTACCCATCATCTATATCATATCTGCTATGACTTCATCTGAGCCTGCTGCTTTCCCTGACATCATTTTCCCAAGTGCTGCTCTTACTTCTTCTATGCTGGGCTCCTCTTATTCTCTCATCATAGGATGTGTCTGGGACAGTACAGCTTCTATGAGGTTTTCTTCATTCAGAAGCTGCTGGAAGTACTATCTGCTTTGATGTCTTGTGGACTGGTGAGCAGGTTGTTTGCTGGCATCCCTTATGAAGAGTGTCTGACTATATTCTTTATCTTTCTGCTTTGGCCTTGCAACCTGATGTAGTTTTTTTGTGCCCCCAGTTGAGTCACTTTCCAGAAGCTGGTAGTGCCTCTGATGCTTTATTGTTTCTTATTGTAACTTCTTTCTTAACCTGTTTGTTAGCCAACCGGTATTCCTTCCTAGCCTGGTCTCACATTTTTTTCTGCACACCTTCTTTCTTTTGATCACTTCCTGGACTTCTGCATTCCACCATCAGCTTTCATTATGTACCTTATTTCCATACCTAGCTCTTCCACATATCGGTTCTGTAGTCCACACATAAGCTGTTTTGGGGTTCTGCCATTCAACTTCACTTATTTCCTCCTCTTCTTGGGGTGCTTGACCCCTGAGTAATCCCTTGAACTGTTGTATGTTCTCTCCAGTCAACTTCCAGGTGTTCACCTGGTCTCTGTTGACCTTAAAACCTACTCTGACCACTGCTTGCAGCTGATTGTGGCAACTAGTGGTTTATGTTGTAGGCTGACTGTTTCACTCGGGATGACTTTGCAATCAATGATTCTATCTCAGTGCCCTTACCTTACTAGGAGGAAGTTTACCTGAGTTGCATGTTGAGCATTCTTGTATGTGATCTTCTGACTACCTATCTTTCTAAACTATTTGTTGGCTACTATCAATCCATTTGCCAGGCAGAAGTGTAGAATGACCTGTCCTTCTTTATTCCTGTTGCCCAACCCATGTGGACCTAGGCAGTCCTCATATCCTGTTTTGTTTGTCCCAGTATGTGCATTTGGGTCACCCATTATCAACATCAGTTCCTGCTGTCCTTCTTTATGTAGTAGGTCCTGTAACTGCTGTCTGAATGTACTCTTCTCTTCACTATCACAACCTTGCTGTGGGACATAGGCTGAGATTATGAATGCTGTACTATCATTCGACTGGACTCTGATGACATCCCTCACTGCCTTCTGAAGCCTCTCTCTCACCACAATTCCCACACCATTTCTAGCCTGTCCTCCTCCTGAGTAATGGACTCTCATCCCAAGCCAAGTGGCTTTGTTGCATTGCCCTGCCATCTTGTCTCTTGGATACATAGGAAGTGCAGCCTCCCCTGTACCATCATTTGCTTTTAGATTCATTTGCTAACCAAGGTAGAACAGTGGTCCCAGCTGAGCATTTTCAGGCTCACCCCAAGACAGTACAATAGACAGAGCATAAGAAACTTGACATTTCCAAACAGATGCATGTATAAGGATGAAGAGCAAAATTCGTTTTACAAGGAAATGGTTAGCACTATATCTAAAAACACAACTATAACTACAAGAAATGATCAGCATTTAAACTGTAAGACAAGTTACGTTATCAAAATGCAACATGTAGAATAACAACTCCCTATATACAGAATATACAATAAGGTGTTTACGGGAGAAGGAAGAAGTTGGGAAAGTTAAGGAACAGCAGAAGAAAGGAGGGAAAGAAGAGAAATGGCATGAACGAGAGACTGCATTGGTATAGTGGCACAGTTTTGTAAGATAGAGCTGAGAGGCTAGAAGGAGGGGGAATGGGTTTAGGTCATAGAGCATTACTTAGATTCCTAACTAGCCAACCAATCTGTCTGTCTAAACCCCTCCCAGTTATGGACATGCAGTCATGCTGATATCCCACCCCCTTCCCATTGTGGGTAAGTGAAGAGCAGTAACAAACATATTTAAACTGATATTTGACTATATGAAATTATCTACCATCTACGGAGTAGCAATACTGCTCAATTATTCCACCAATACAGCACTTATTTATCCTTCGCCCCTCAAGAATTAGGGAGTCAGGGTAGTTTGTTTACAAAGGAAATATATGAATTCTTAAGGACAGTCCCGATTGCTTCAATCATAGTAATACCATCCCACTGGAAATTAAAAGGAATGCCAGTCACCAAGAGCCCAGAATCCTATTATACATGGTCCCCCTTTGCCTTTCTTTAATCTAACCCTAAGCTAATTGTACAAGGGGAAAAGTACAGTTTTGTAAGTTAACTTTCCATAATAGAAGATGTTCAAATACATCACTGTTACACCAGCTGTAACTATATGGTCACAGCAATATGCAAAACAGTCTTCCAGGTGAGAAAAAAGAACTGGCTGCAGGTTCAAAAGGGAGGAAAGTTAACTTCTCCAATACAAAATTAAGATCCCAAAGAGGTGCCACTTGTTTTCCAGGTGGTCTAATATGTAAAGCCCCTTTCAAAACTGTTTTACTTGGAATAAGGAAGAAATGGGGGGTTCAAAGGCAAACAAGCTGAAATATTCCAAAGGTAACCCTTTATAGAAGTGTATACTAGGCCTGAGTTGAGCAATTAGCACAGGCATGGAGAACTAAAGCAGTCCCTGCTTAGGATGGATCCTGTTCTCTTTTATGGCACCAACTAGAAGGTCTTTCCCATTTGGTGAACTATGATTTTTAGTAGCCATTTTTCTAGCCTCATGTAATACCTACTGCATATCGTCAGAAAAAAAGGTACTTAAGTGGGATCAAAAACCTATCATCCATACTGTCAGGTGGAGATTTCAAATGTTGGGGCAGATTAAGTTTCCTCTGTACTGTGAGAGCAAATTAACTCTGTAAAGAATATTTTGCTAATTGCCTATGGCCAGATGCATGAAAAGGGAGAACTGATGATGTCTGAGCCATAAGGGTGTCACCAGAGGCATCTCTGGCAAGTCTGTCTTGATCTTTACAAAGACTATAGATATCACAGGAAAGGGCAAGGCATAGAGGAGCATTGCTATCTAATGGAAAGAAAATGCATATTCGCTGGGTCTTTCTACAAGGTATCCTATCCTATAATACAACTGGTTTACTTGTCTGTTAAGACAGGAGGCAAATCAACTTGGGAAGTTCTCCTCCATACCTCTCAGTTGTCCAGAGTTTTGGAGTATGTCCAGATATTTGCCTCATATGTTTGGTCTGCTCTTCATAATATTTGTGGGGATTGAGGTCACTAAATAATGACAGACATTCAAGTTTCAGACTTCATATTCTTCAGAAAATGGATGTTAACAAAATGCCTGTTATTCTAGCAACTTTCTAAATTTATAAGAGCAATATTTAAAATCTGTCTCTATTTTGGAGTCTTTGCCCCCCCATGTATTTTTACCTTTGTCCAGATTTCTGGTGCTTAGAAACTGAGAGGTATCCAGGTGTGTGGTCTCCTAGAAGACCTCTTGGTATAGCATCTACTCATGAGGGTCTACCCTGGATCTGCTCAAAGTGTTTGCTATTGTGCTCTTCTCTGATGCAATGTATGTGGCCTGTAGCATGAGATTGCTTTGAATTGCCGGTTCCCGGGCAGTCATGGCTAGTCTACTCATTTGATATGCCTTTGTTGCTCTTGTTCATTTATATATCACATCACTAACAACTGATGTAGAGCTTTGATAGCATTTCTGAAATGAGACTCCAATATGCCCTGAAATCTGATGCCTTGAGACACTGACCCCACCCCCATACAATGTCCTAAGTGTCTGTCATCACTGCCTGAGGAGGAGGAGGCGGGAAAGAAAATGGAAGGCCCACCATAGGAGGTTCTTCCTGATGAAACTGAAAAGTGACATTTGATAAGCGATGAAGATGTTGTACACAAATTGTTTTGAAGTACCACTGGATTTTCCTCTTCAGTGGTCTAACAAATGGTAGAATATGGATATGCAAAGCCATATACCCCAGAATTTTAAAGAACTCTCTTGCTATGGACATGTTTTGATGGACCAAATTTAAGAAGTGGAGCTGGAAGGATGATACTTTGCTTGGAGGGAGATAAGCAGTAGATACAGATGTGTCTAGGAGATACCTAGAAACACCAACTTCTGAAAGGGGTTTCAACAAGACTTTTCCAAATTTAGTTTTTAAAGCAGGCTTCTGAAAATATGAATACTAAACTAAAGGGTGACTAGGATTGTTGCACAGAAAGAGCTAAAATGAGGCAATCAACCACATATGGGAAATATGAATGCTCTGAAGTCTGCAAAAAGTTATGACAGGGACTAAGCACTTTGTGAAAAATCTTTGAACTGTGGAAAGATCAAAAGGCAAAGATGCAAACTGAAAGTGTAATCCCAGGACAAAGAATCTCAGGTCCCACGTTTTCTTTCTCCGAACTGAGAAAGAAAAACCATGAGAAAAACAAGAGTAGCATGGGTTTATAAAGTGAGTATATTAAATCTGGGGACCAAAAGAAAGCTGTTTAGCACTAAAAGTTCCAACATTGCTCTCCATGTGCCTTTGTTTCTGGAAACCAAGAACACTCGTAGAGAAAAGTTCTAACCTTTTTGGGATGGCAGCACTGATTCTATCATACCCTGGGATAGCAGGTTGACAGGATTTGAAAAAAATGGGATTTGACACAATGGTCTCATGAGCCAATTCCCTAAGATGCTTATTTTCAAGGAAAATTGTAAGAGAATTTAGACTACTCCTTATAGTTTGAGGAGTAAATGGAATAGGACCTTGTATTGTATTGATCCGCTAAACAAATAAATAAAAAGAATGAGGCTCATTACTGGAAATCTGCCACAGAAACAACTACTCTTTCTGACAGACATAAGCAGTTTTTAAATAATCTTTTCTGCAGAAAAGGAGGAATCCGCAATGGAGATACCTATCTGCCCAAAACTGTAGCTGACGCAAACTGTCCAAAGTTACTTCATTAACCTGAAGACATGTCTACATAAGTGTACATGTGGCAAGAATGTTATAATTTGTGGCATGTCCATATGTCCGCATACAACAACAAGTACTATCTTATTAAGTGCGGACATACAGTGCTTAAGTAGACCATAGCTTTGTAGATTGATCATAGAGCCCATCCTTGGAAAGATATGCATCATTTAGTTATAGCTGCTGCCATAATGATCTAACGAAGAACATCAGTGCTTAATGGTACTGGCTTGATCACATATTCCAAATCCATACAGCTTGCTGTTTTTTCAGTTATTTAAAGGAATTCCTCCATTATGTGGCAGTCCATTTTGTGATTTTCTTTTGCTTTCCCTACATATGCTCAGTATTGGCATTGCATATTTGGTGTATCACTATCACACACACACACACACACACACACACACACACACACACACACACACACACACACACACACACACACACACACACACACACACACCTTGTCCTCCTTACAATCACAAAGGGAGACAGCTCTTTGAAAATCTCTAAGAAGTTATGCTTATCACTGCAGCAGCCCTGACTATAAAAACAATACAACTTAGACTGCAAAATAATCTTTTGCTCTGAAATACACTACAGGTAAACAGTATTACCAGCATTTTAAAAAAGGCCATCATTTGGGGCATTTTTCATAGTTATTTTTGCTCTGCAGTAGCTCTGAAGGTAAAAATTGGGAGATATTTTCTGACCATACTCCCTGTGGACATGTGATAAGGCAGTAAGGCAATGTTCTACCTTTCTCTGAACTACGGTACTCCCGATCTCATCCACCTTCACATCCTTCACCCCTCAAGGACATGGGAACCAGAACATTTCTTTCACTGAGGGAAACAACTGAATTGCAAGTACAGCTCCTGATTACCTAGTGGGTATTTCTCCAGACAGGCACTCACTCAATAAACTGCAGATTGACAATTTCATCTAGCTATTTCTTGCATGTCTTTAATCATTACTGTGATGGTTCATTGGGTCTAAGCATACCGACCAATAATGTGTTACTTTCTGCTTGAATTGCTGCATAGGTCACCAGATACATGATGTGCTGGGACTCCTTACCTACTCTAGAGCTGTTTTTTTTTTTCCAGTACTGCTTATCAATCGCATGCCATGGCAACTAGTTACATTTGTTCACTATTGCAGCTGTACAGTTGAAATTGTTTAATGTATAATTGAAATGCTCATTTTTTTCCTTCTGGTAAGAACCATGCTTGACTTGTGTTATGGCATCTTATGTGTTAGGGGACACACAAGCCATTAATTTGGGATTTTCTGCACTGCCTGTTTCACCAGGAGAATCCAGGGCCTCAAATATCAACCCTACACAGATAGGCTAAAAGCCCTGTCCCTCTACTCAGTCTCATACAGACTCCTCAGAGGCGACCTCTGTCTGGAATACAAAGCAATCTCAGACCCCACCATGATGGGACTGCTGCATATCCGCAAGTCAAGCTCCACTTCAGTAACCTGCATGTGCGACCTCAACCTGGTCTGTGACATCAGTAGGACTTGTTGGCAGGACATGTTTGTGTCCCAGAGACTCCCCCTTTTGTGGAATAGACTCCCTCTTCACATCAAGCAAAGTACCTCATTAAGTCTTTTTCATCGCAACCTGGATAACTGGATGGGAACAGAAAATTCACCCCTGGGATTCCACCTGTGTCCCTGCTGGACAGGGGCATTGGGTGCTGACTTGTTGGAACATGGGCTAAATTCTTGGCTGGGTTTGTAAGGGCCTCAGGGCCAATAGCCTATTAAATGCCTATGATTCTATGATCCTCTGTGGAAGTATGTTTTATTACCCTGCATAAATGTAAATATAATACTGATGAACCAATATTCCATATGACAGTTGGCTAATTGGTCTCTCCACCTTAAATGCTTGGTCGTTTTGGGGTGAGTGGATTTCCCATTATCCATAGCTGACAGTCCCTCATGGTACATGCACATGGTCATTCCCAATTAATGATATGTTAATTGTAAAGAAATAAAGAGGATAATTCCCAGGTTGTGCCTCATAAAACCATCACAATTGTGCTTTATGAACTTGCTCCAGTTTAGGCTCAATTGGTCTAGGCCATGCAATCTTCTTAAATTATTTTCTGTTCCTCTTTTCTGCTTAATGATGCATACATTAACGACCGGTTGTCAGGAGGACTGAAATCTCATACAAAGTGAAATTCCTTTAATATAGTCTTACTTATTTACCTGTGTACTATGACATCATTCTACTATAGGAATGAATGCCGAATCTTGCAACTATGAGCAATGACTTGTCTGCAGAATTTCAAGGCAAAAGATCACTGCATGCATAACATACCCAATGTTTATGGTGGTTGAAACAACTGGGAAGGAGATTTTAGAGACCTTTTAGCTGCATAATTCTATTTTGTGTACTTAATTATCTCATCCAGGGGCTAGGATTCCGAAAATGTTATCCATGCTAGTCTTTCCAAGTCTTCCATTCCATCAACAGGATAATTTGGTAGACTCATTCTCACACAACAGGTTTTGGATGGCACATATCATCTTAAAACTGATTTCAGTTGAAGATGATTCTCTGATAGGGTAATTTATACACGGCATGTTTCAACAGGTAGCACACTTGCCTTTGGTGCAAAAAGCTGTTGGTTCTATTCCCACATCATGCAGGTGGATTGCTGACACTGCAATGTTCTGATAGTAATATGATCTCTCCATATTTGTATTACTAATCTCTTTCCTTTTTTTAGGTCTAAAACTGAATGCAAAGAAACTCATCATCATTCTCTTTGGCATAAACAATGTCCCTCCACACTCTAAAATCAACAACAATACTCTAAGTACCCATGAAGTGGTAAGGGACCTGGGATCGCAAGTTGACTGCAACCTTAACTTCAACCACCATGTGTCTACTGTAGTAAGGAAGGCTTCTATGTACCACACTTGATTAGTAAAGATATCACCTTGAGAGCAAAACAGGTCATAACCCCTCTATACTTGGCACTAATTTGGCCCATAATTGAGTATAACACCCAGTTCGGCATGTACCGTACAAAGCACCTGCAGCAACTGTTGAGACCTCAAAGGTTTTTAACAAAAAAGATGAAGGGGCTCCAGCATGTGCTTTACACACACTGAATGAAGTCCTTGTCATTATACTCTGTGTTGTATAGACTTCTTAGGGGAATGTCTGGCCTATAGAGCAATCCTAATGAAATTGCTGCATATCAGTAAATCAAACTGGGCTAGGACTACCCATTTCAGGGACATAAATATGGCCTGGAACTTAAATATGACATGCTGGAGGGACAGATTTATATCCCAGCGACTGCCACATCTTTGGAACAGGCTACCAATTCATGTGAAACAGAGCACCTCTATGACACTGTTCAAGAGGTTACTCGACGAGTGGATAGGGCACCTTAAATTCTTACTGGGGATAGCACCCACAACCCTCCTGGACATGGGCATTCATCACTGAATGCAGTCTTGGGTACTGACCAGCATTTTCATGGTATTTCATTGATAGCCTAGCAATCTTTTATGATCCTATGGTCCTTCTTCATTTCATGTTTTCTTATTTGTCCTTTTTACTCCTTTGCCTACTTTTATAAATATTCCTTGTTTTCCTTTAAATCTATCAGAAAATCACATTTCAGCTGCCTCCCTTTCTCCTACAACTAAACCTTCTGATACTATAAAATAATTACATTTTATACATACCCCTTTTTAAATCCATGAATACATTTTGTCCCAAACTTTTAACTTAACCACACCTTATAACTTCTAACATTTTTCTTATGCCATTTCCTTTACACTTGCCTGTTAAGTCACAATTAAAGTCTCTTTTTATTATGATATTCATATGTATTACTCCATAGACTAAAATGTGATGAAATAATCTTTCCAATTATTTACAATTAATATAAACATATAGCATTATAATTCGATATACTTGTTTTATCCATTTTAAATCTACTGTGGTTAATCTTCCCATTTTTGCTGAAGTTACATCTAATATCTCTACTGTATTTCTACAGAATATGACTATTGCAGAACAGCTCTCATTTTTCAAATTCCAGATTATCTTTTTTCCTCATAGTTTCTCTTTTGGTGATCTTTCTTCATTTGCTAAAAATCATATGTCTTCTAATAGGCTTACATCTACATCACATCTGTTACACCACTCAAGAATCCCGATTCTTCTTATTATATTCTTAAAACTATTCACATTTACAGAAAGCACTCCAAAATTTTAATGTTCCCTTTTCTTTACATTCATGGTTTCATAAGTTCACAGTTAATTACTAGGCTGGCTTCCTTAATGGGCCATTCTAACCCTAGTCAATTTTCATCCCAAAGGTGAGAATCAACACTGTACCTTGTGCCTGTGTGCATTGTTGCTTTGGGTTTGAAAGGTCTCAGGTTCAAATCCTGCACAAATTCAGTGTTTTATCTGGAAGGTTGTGTGGGGTATCAATGTCTTATAACTTATTTATAACTTACTTTAGGGGCTGGTGTGATAGTTAAAGTATTTAACTCACAGACACAAGGTACAGGATTTGATTCTTACCTTTGGGTTGGGAAATTCGGCTAAGTTTAGAATGGAGCACATGGACAAACAGTCTCGTACAAACCTATGAACCTATTACATCAACCTCAGCCATTAGCTGTATATATTCTTTTCAACCATTTCATTTCTTTTTTCTTTTCTACTCATCCCTTTAAATTTTATTTTTCTGTCTTTTACCCTTTTACAAATAGAATTCTTTTTTTTTCTTTTACTATCTCCCAGTGTATGTCTTCTTAATCGCTTATTTCACCTTCTTCTATGTCCTCCTTATTATTTTTTCACATCTATTTTTTCTTCTCTTTCATCTAAAAATGCCTTTGTTCATTTTCTTCTCTCTTTCTTCTTCCTTACTCTTTTCATTTTTACAATTCATCAATAAATGTCCAATGTTGTTACATTTATAACATTTCAGTTCCCATTTTTTAATCATGTCCCATTTCCCCACCAATATGACATTTTCTTTTATCACAGTTATTTATCAAATGTCCTTCTTTTCTTAAAAAAACAGTATTTTACGACAACCGTAATTCCCTCCACATTTATTGTGCTTGGTATATGTATATTTTTTCTCTCCCTATTATTAGCACAATATTACAATCCCATGTGGCAGTCTATAAACCTCATTTACCATAAACTTTTGCAATGTCCAGTCCTTCTTTACATAAACTTTTCAAACATCCTTTCAAAGTCTCTCTTTCTGTCTCTGTCTGAAGTTGTACATGACATTTCTTTTGTTTTCCTGTTAAATGTTTTTATCATATAAAGATTCCAGTGGCTACAGTGTTTCTTTTTTCATATTCCCCAAGAAAATTTTCCATTGAAAAACAGTCTCAAATATAATGCCACAAAATGTCTCCTGGTTAATAAGAATGAAGGTTTTTACCTCATGTTCTTGTATATCCAAATAGCTATTAAATTGCCCCACACTTCATAGCTGTCCATTTCTTTGTCTTCTTTACCTTGAATCCTTACCACGTACTTCTGCTTTTCATTTTCTTCTGCCTTCTTTTCTGCTACTCCACTTTTGCCTTATTTTACTTTCTCTGCATATGTTTCCTTTTCCATCTCACCACTAGTCTACAGGATTGTCTCTGCATCCTTCTTTTGTATTTTCTCTATAACGACCCCCCCCCCCGGAAATGTATCCTTCATATTCTGACTCACTCTGCATGACCACTGCTTTAAGTAAATCATCCCACAACCCTCCCAACTGGATGGTTGTAATTATGCATCCAACATTTGCCAACACATCTCCATCAAGCAGATTTCTTTGAAATATTTCGGAATCCTGCATGCATTCTCCAGTTTTGATATTGGCGTTCTCCTCCATTTCTTTTTTTTCAAAACAGGTTTATTGTTTTAACATATAAGAGAAATATCATAACAATTTTATACAAGTAATTAAAAACAGGTATTATTATAATATTCAACAAAACAACTAAAGTATTTACAAAGACATCCACTACAATCAGATCAATTAATTAAACTAAAATACCATGCTATTGAAATTAACATTTTTTTAACAAATTTTGTAAATCATTCTCCTCCATTTCTCTTACCACTCCATTATTCTCTATCCATCTATCTTCCTGTTTCTCCAGACCACTCCTGCACCTGGAGAGGAAACAAGACGTGCTTGTGCAAAATGGATCCCACTCACAACAATAATGAGTAGAGGAAATTCCTCAAAAACCTGGCTAACTTTCCCCTTGTAGTAAAAATACTACCTTGTGTCTCACCTGAAAAGAGGCCACTAGCCTAGAGGAACTAACCCAGTCAACAAAGGATAAATAAATAAAAATCTCTGAACATTAGAGATGACTAAGACTTGTGTTTCTGCTACCGTTTATCTTACTTTACACTCCTTAAAAATAAATGAACATTATGTTAGTCAATGCATTAATATTAGTTACGTATGTGGATTGCAAACCATTTACTAGCACTGGAGCTAACAGTCTATGCATCGCATCTCCTCTTCTAACCCACTAGTACCAATGTAGCTTCATTCCCACTCACCAAGATCAAGTCAATATTAAATTTTGCTTTACTAGGTGCCTAGCAGTCAAAACTTGCTCAGGACCTTATTCAGGCATTTGATGCTAAAAAAACTGAATAAGTTGAAAAGAAGTTTTGTTCTCTGTCCTTTCAGCTTTGGCTTTTGCTAGTGATCAGATTTAATTCAAGCCTTAACAATGTGCTAACCAATAACACTGCAAGGATACTATTCTCTCCTTTTAGACAACACAGGGGCACAACGCAAGTCTGTCCTGCTTTCACTATCTGAGTTTCATTGCATACTGAATACTCCCAAGCCCACCTAAGCCAGCTTATATGGGGCCTAAATCTTTAATATACGAACTATACCATCTCTCTGTTTGCCAAGGATGTTCTGTTCTGCCTCACCTGCCATTAACGTCAACTTATTTTGAAAGCAAAAGGTAGGTAGTTTGAGAGAGAAAAGAAGGTATATTGTTTTCACAGAAAATTTAGTGAATCATTGGAGCAGATGCCATGAGTTTGCACTAGGGTTAATGCCTGTGATGGAATTAAACAAAGTATAGAATGAACATAAGTCATTTCATAGAGTGTATGAAATAATTTCTGGTTAAATGCGATAATGGCTTGTCAAAAAGAAATGAAATGAGAACATTAGGGTTATCCAGTGATCCTCTTCCTTCCATTAAAGTCTGTCTTTCTGTATTTCTAAGTGAATTAGATAGAACCAGAACTAGGTGGAATCCTTTATTTGAGTTCTGCTATTTTAAAGCTAGGTTTTTTAGTTGATATCATGGTGATGTAGAAAGAGACATATAATCAAAGAAAGGGGAGATTTGCAAAAAGTCATAGTTGTCACAGAAGCTTGATGACATTTCAACAAGTTCAGAGAGTGGTAAGCACAGCATAGGCTGTTATATATTGTTCCATATATGCTGAGAAATAAAGATATACTGATCTTCTTGTTGTGGCCAACCATGTCCAAGGCTATAGCAAGTATCACATCTATGTCCTCTGCCGGAGATGTCCACAGATTTACAAGTTTATTTATTTATTGCCTTATGCATAGAAAAATACAAAATTGAAAATATTTTACTGCATGTCATAATATTTAGAAATATTTGACTACTGAATCTAGGAACTTTTACCTGACTGTGTAACTATGCCTGCAAAATTTAAATTTGGTGGCTAATTATTATTATAACAAAATATAGCAATGTTTGAAAATGTTTTTGCATACTGAGGCCCAAATTCAGAAAAGTTACTTGGTTAACTTTTTTATATTTAGAAACAGTGCTGCCACAGTGCTTTTCCTCAATAACATGCACTACAGATGGCTGTCTCCACAGCCATGCTAGGTGCTAATGAGACATTCCAGGGGGAAAAGCATATGCTAATTATTCATATGCTGTTCTGAAGGACTGCCTGTAATATGGCATTTATACAGCTGAGCTATTCAGGGAATTACTGTACTGCATAAATTTGGATAGTATCTCCCGGACGCTCATGGTTATGAACATGGTCAAAAGGTTGTGTTGATCTGTTCTGGTAGAGGTAAGTACTTGGGAGTTTAGTGGTGGGTTAATGTTAGGTAGTATTTATGTCAGGGCTGCATGTATGAGTACATGTGCATGTTTCAGCCTTGGAGGTCAGAGTAGGATGGTTATTGAGTGGGTGGGGGTGTACATGAGTTTGTGAGTGTAGGTGGGCAGCTCGGGAGTGGTTGTCATACTTCCACACACCTCTAGGCTAATGAACAAAGTCTACACATCAGGGTGAAAACTACTAGCCACCAGAGATAACTCTAAAGCAGTGGGTCAGGGGACCACTAGCCAGTAGGGATAGCTCTAAAGACATGGGATGGGGGGAACACTAGCCACCAGGGATAACCATATATCACTGTGTCTTAATGGCACTCCAGTAGCTGAAGACATGCAATGTTCCACCCTTTTTCCCGAGTTCATCACTACAGTTTAAGTAGATTGCTTGGCCATATTTTAGAAACACAGAACTTATAAACAAGCTTGGCATCCATAACATTAGTT
Source organism: Protopterus annectens (assembly GCF_019279795.1). NCBI lineage: Eukaryota > Metazoa > Chordata > Ceratodontiformes > Protopteridae > Protopterus > Protopterus annectens. Next base: position 562,776,818 of record NC_056726.1, on the reverse strand, counting down.
TGACTGCAATATATCTCAAATAACATCCAAGCCAAAGGGTAAGGTCACACAGACCAATCATTTAGTACAATAAAGACTTAACAAAGCTAGAGTCATCAAAGAAACACTCCAATATCCTTAAGGATCATCTCCATATATCCCATGAGCCTCCACTATAGGAGTTTTAAATTATTTAACAGTGAAAACTATGTTATGTCTAAAAACTATGTTGTTTGTGAGATATTAGCTTAAGTTCATTGATGTCAACAAGCTTTGTGTAGATTAGTTTTTCAAATATGTAATGTAAGGTGGGTAAGATGAAGATGGGGTAGAAATGTGACATTGTAGTTAGTTTGATTTGCTTGGGTAAGGGTCAAAAATGTAATGTCATATTTGTTTTGATTTGCTTTGGTAAGGGTTTGAGTTAGGCCGATTTCCAGATATTTGACATGATATTTTGTGTATGGTTTAGGCTGTACAAGAGAGGGACTGAAAAGAAGTTTCTGCAGTAGTTTTTGAACCAAGGGTGAAAGCTGTCTGTGTCTGCTGTGCATCAGTAAGGATTTGTTCAAGCAGAGGCTGGATATCTTTAGTTAATTAGCTTGAAATAGAAGGGAGGAATGAAAGAAGGGCAAGTGGATTTCTTTGAGAGTAACTGGAGTCATGAAGAACCAGTGAGATGATTAACATGTTTCCAAATCTTTGCACAGAGGTGTCATGTGATCCTTAGCCTTTGATTTGAGGATAAGTTGTTTTAGTTTATTTGTTCATTAGATCTGTATTAATCACATCTTCTTCTGTAAAGTACACTGGCTTTTCACCATAAAAGAATCAACAGAGCGGGATAGTGCTGGCAGCAGATGATGACATTGTTGTGACAACAGCAACAATATTTTTTATCTGCATGGATGAAAAGACTGGCAAACTACTTGCATATGTTGCCATGAAAACATTATGACTGGATTGTGAGGTGAAATGAAAACATACTGTGACATAGTGGTAAAAGAAGTGCCCCCCTCATGTCATAACATTCTCAATAGGCTACTATGGAACAGAAGAATAACCTGCAGAGTAAAGCCAATGTACATGGACTGAAGTGTTTGGACATCTAACCTCTGAAGCCAGTGTGCATGCAATGAGGATTAGATACTGTAAAAATGTCTTATATATTGAAACGTGGAATGTACAAAGTAGGAAAGCTTGTTGTAGTCAAGAATAAAATGGAATCAGTACAACCTGACCTGCTGGTTGTCAGTAAACTGGAAAGGCTTAGCACTGGACATTTCAGATATGATGAACTCATAGTATTATACTATCCCAAAAAAGAAAAACAGAATAGAAGTGGTATCACATTTATAATTAAAAAGAAGCTTGCAAGAACTGTAATAAATACAATGCAGTCTGTGAATATTTAATCCTTATTTATCTACAAGATATGCCTATTAACATGATTATAATTCAGATATGGTCTCCAACAATGGAGGCAGAAGAGAATGTACTAGCTGGCACCTGCAGAATGTGAAAACAAGATATACTGAAAGTCATGGATGACTGGAATGTACAAACCAGGAGCAGAGAACAAAGAACAAGATCAAGTAGCTGGAAAATATGTGTCCACCGAAAGAAATGGGAGAATATCTGCCAAAACTTTGTAGGAAAACCTGTTCATTTTAAACACCTTCATTCAGCAACATAAGAGACAACTGTACACATTCATGGGTGTATGCCTGGAGATAGACACATGTTCTGCTCCTCATGTTGCAAGCAAGGTAAAGTTATAATTTTGAAAAAAAAACTGGTAATCACAGTCCTCACCCCCAAAAACTTTAAAGGGCAGGGATGTCATTCCAAGAGGTTTCAGCAATCAAAGCAGAGGTTTTCCTGACACAGTAAGACATATAGACAGGGCCTGACCTGCCATCAATATGGAGGGATTTCAGATGGAGAGGTTGGTGGTAGCTGAGGAACTCCAGCCCATTCATTCCTTAGAGATGTCTTAGCCAGCTGATGAAATCTACTACAGAACATGGTCAACAAATTAAAATTATATCAAATAAACATAAAGTGACGCTGCAAGAAATCCAATCAGTCATCACACAGCATTCAAGGGAAATAATTGAGTATTCTGCTTTGGTGACCATTCATTCTACTATTCTGTAAAATGTAAGAAGTCTCCTAAACTATTGAAGCTAAACTTGAAGTTACTGAGAATCGAGCAAGCAGCATGCAACAAATAAGATTTATAGGTCTTCCTGAAAAAATAAAAAGATCAGAGCCAATAAAATTTATAAAACAAGTGCTCATTAATTCACTAGGCAGCTCCTCGCCACTTATCATAAAACATGCTCAATGCATCACCACTAAGGCCAGTGGCAGTAATTAACTAATACACTTTATATTCAAGTGTCTTGGTTATAATGACCATTACCATGGAAAAAGCCTAGCCCCTTGGACAAAATTTAAGAGTAATAGGTGTCAAATTATGCATGGCACTGGATTATACACTAGTACCATGTCAAAAACATAAAGTCTTTACCTTGTTATTATGAGAATACAGGGAGTTGAGGCACAGAGTTCAGTTGAGATACATTGCAGTGTTATATAGCAAAAAAGAATCGGCTCAAATGTCATGTCATAGCCCACACAAGGTGAAGAAATTCCTGAATAACTAAGGGAAGTGGGAAGATGCTACTTATTTAGCTCCCCAAGTGTCATGTCATAGCCCACACAAGGTGAAGAAATTCCTGAATAACTAAGGGAAGTGGGAAGATGCTACTTATTTAGCTCCCCAAGCAAGAAATGATATTGGCCTACCAGTAATTCACAAAACAAATTCCTGTTAACAAAAAAGACAAAACCTGGTATTCATAGTCATTTGCACAAATGCAATACAGATATCCCTGATGTTTACAAATGAGCATAGCATAGGCAAGATTCATAGAGGTCATTTATGCGAATGTGAAATGACTTAAGTATAATGAGATACAAATGACAAATTTTGTGAAGCAACATATGAGTTTTTTTGCAATTTATATTCCAGTGTCTGCATGGTATGCACATCCCTTGTTAAATGTGGTGACTTGTCTTTCATATCTAAGTTACAGTCCACAAACTTGGCCCCAGCCATCCCTTCAGTAGTTTGTCTAAGAGCACAAAAATTAAACATTTCTTCCACAGATTCCTTCAGGAGTATGTCCATACCTCTCGACCTCTTAGGGCAAGAAATCTGGACAAAGCCTAAAATAAAGAGGGATCAAAGACCCAAAAATAGTGACAGATTTTAAATACTGCTTTTCTAAATTTAGAAAGTTGATAGAATATCAGGATTTGTGTTAGCATGCATTTTCTGAAGGATAAAAAGTCTGAAACTCAAATGTATGCCATTATTTAGTGGCTTCAATTCTCAGTGATTTGCCAGAAAACCACATGTTTATGAGAAACAGAATAAAAATATGAGGCAAAAATCTGGACATTCTGCAAAAATCTGGACAGTTGAGATGTATGGGCATGTCCAAGTATGCACAAACACCAAAATGGAACACTCCCCCCCACCGATCCCTTCAGTGTTGCATCCAAGAATGCACAAGAACCAAAATGAAACATTCCCCACTGATCCCTTCAGCAATATGTCCATGTATGAATAAGCTCCAAAATGAAACATTTTCCCACTGATCCCTTCAGCAATATGTCCAAATATGCATATGCACAAACACCAAAACGAAACACTTCTTCCACTGATCCCTTTAGCAGTATGTCCAAGTATGGACATGGACCAAAATAAAACAATTCTCCCACTGATCCCTTCAACAGTATGTCCAAATATGCATATGCACAAACACCAAAACAAAACACTCCCCCCCTGATCACTTCAGAAATATGTCCAATTATGCACAAACACCAAAATGAAACACTTTCCCCAACAATCACTTCAGCAATATGCTCAAGTATGCAAAAGCACAAAACTTAAACATTTCCCCAATGATTGCTTCAGCAGGGTTCCTATTACGTGGTCAAAGATGCATTCTGTCGAATGCGTCTTGATCGACCATAAAATAACGAAAAGGCAAAATAGTGAAGTGGCTTTTAAGCAAATTCTTTCCATGGGAAAGAATTTGCTTGGCCGCTTCTGTTACTTTGCATTTTCATCACTGTAGTGCAATCTCGGAGTTGGTATATTTAAGTAGGGGGGGTGTGGGAGGCACAGCCCCCCACATCGGGGGGTGTGGGGGGGGTGAAGCCTCCCACTTTATATACTGCTTTAATTTTTTTTTTTTAATTTGGAGCAGCAATTTTTTTTTCCTTTGGGGTTTTGACATTGTAGACTTTCACTTACATGGGGTCAATTAATCATCGTTCACTTATTTAAGTGTTCGATGATGTAATATAGATCCCGCTTCAGCAATATGTCTAAGTATGCACAGGCACCAAAAGGAAACATCTCCCCCAACAACTCCTTCTGTAGTTTGCCCATGTATAACAAGCATGTCCCTGACAACAAAATGAAACATTTCCCCCAATGACCCATTCAGTAGTCTGCCCGTGTATGCACAAGTATGTCCCTGACATCAAAATGAAACATTTTCCCCAAAGACCCCATCATTAGTCTGCCCATATATGCACAAACATGTCCCTGACATCAACTGAAACATTTCCAACAATGACCCCCTTCAGTACTCTACCCATCAATGCACAAGCAGGTCCCTGACATCAAAATAAAGCATTCCCCCCACAAGTCTGCCCATCATAGCTCTCAAGTGTACCTCATTACGAGGAACGTACCTCATTTGGGGTCTTAAAAAGTTCATATTCCTCGAAGTTCCTCAAAGTTCCACATTGAAAGAGTCTGTCACACATTCGGTGTTAGGAATTTTTTAAAGTGAAATCCATGGTAAATAGAAATTAGTCATATTAATTCATTAAAAGATCTTCTTTATAAGTAAAACCAATATATTTTAACCACCCTATGACCTTCCTATTTGAAGTTGTTAATAACCCATTAGTATGTGTTCCACATTTTGCTCATTTGTTCCACATTATGAAGGCGAGTGTTCCTTATTTTGGAGATGGAAGGTTGAGAGCTATGCTGCCCATGTATATGCAAGCAGGTCCCTGACACTCCCTTCAATAGTCTGCCTATGTCATTTCTTTTATTGAGCCAAAGGAATTCCCTCAGAAAAGCTGTTATCTTATAGGTGCAAGGAGTACTTGCAAGAAGAGGCATTCACTATCCAGGAATCTATTTGCATTGATTTATTAGATATCATCAATATTTTATGCACTGATTTATTAGCTGTCATCAGTATTTTAGGCAATGATTTATTAGATATCATCAATATTTTATGCCCTGATTTATCAGATGTCATCAATATTTTATGCACTGATTTATTAGATATCATCAATATTTTAATGAATGATTAACTGCAATGAAAGTATGTGAGGTGATACTGCTCTATCATACAGGGATTTACTGACAGAAATTAGCCCAGATAGTCTCTCTAACAAGGTCTGGGATAAACTAGTCAAACCTTGGAATGAGCCTGAAATAAATTAAGTCAGTTAATCACTTCCTACTGGTAAAGCCTCCAGCTCTGCTAGGTTCTCACCTGACTTTTATAAATGTTGGGAAACCAAAATAGTAGGCCCCCTATTAAAGATTTATGAATTGTCCTGGCTTACCTATTCTCTCCTATCTGACACCTACTTAACTAAAGTGTTAATGTTCCCAAAGCCCCACAAGGACATGACCAGTCTTACTAAATACAGGCCTGTTTCCCTTCTTCAAATGGACTTTTGACTGATTGCCTAAGAAAATACTTACCAAGTCTTTAAAGGGCTAATCATATGGCCTTTGTTAAGCATAGGACTGGAACTACTGATTTAGCTAGGTTTTGACTTAATATCCAAGCAAGTTGCACTTTGTATAATCCTTTTGCTACAGTTCTCCTTATAAACTTTAGCAAAGCGTTTTATTTGGTGAATTGGGATTTTATTCGCAATACCCCATAAATATATACATTAGTGCAAGGTGCTTTATGTTCAATAATGACACAAATCTCTTCAAATAATATTCAAAGTGCATACTACTGGAAAGAAGGACCCAACAAGCATGTGCCCTCTCCCCATATTTGTTTATAATAGTGGCATACAATGTCAGGCTAATCATGCAATCATGATATGACTCCTACTGCACTGAAATTAGCGGGTGGAAGACATCATTGACAACCCAGTTTGTTGATGACTATGTCGTCTGGTTCAATGACCCATATAAACAAGCTCCAGTAATTTTGTCTTTGTTGAATGATCTCAAGCTGTTTGCTAGTATTAAGCAAATTTATCTAAAAAAGTATCTAAAACATCCCACTTTCTACAAAGTTCTGCCATGATTTAAATATCTCTGGGATGCATGTGGGGCTCACAATGATGGACAAACAAACCATTATAATTGGGTAAGCATATGGCAGCCTTCTCAAATGAGATAACAGAAAGCAACACCAAAATACCAGTTGCGATAATCAAGGATAAAAATTGCCCAATTACTTACACTTAAGTTGCATTTTATTAACTGGCTGCAAATAGTGAAAATGTATTTTCTATCTAAAGTGCTATATAGCTTTCTCTGTCTCTCACATACACTTTTCGCCAGTTTTTAAAACAAGGCAGGTTTTGACTGCCTGATTTATTCTCATACAGCATGGTCACGCTTGACTGAAACTATGTATGGGCATGACTAGGCACTCCCCCAATTTGGACTCCTATAGAAGTTAGGTTGCCAATAGAAAAATCATTCCAGATTTTTCTATTGGCAACCTAACTTCTATAGGAGTCCAAATTGGGGGAGTGCCTAGTCAACATTCCAGTTGCTAGGGAAAACCTAATTCAAAATATATGATCTTGAAAGAATTGACATTTGGCTAGAGAATGCAAGATGGAAAGGGGGGAAATGTAAATTGATGTGTTTTGTACACTCCTCAATTTAGAATAACCCATGAGTCATAACTGGTAGCCAAGCACCCCTATGGTAGTACTGGGCAGTCTCTGGCATCTGTTTTATTTGCAACATTTGGGGCCCAGAAGCTTATCATTTAACCCGATTTGCCATCTTAAAGGCTGATAACCTGGATCATAGAAGGCAATGGTGGAAGACATGCAGATAAGGCACAGTGTTAAGAATGTTATACCACTTCCTCGGGTCGTGATGTGACTAAGGAGATGTTATCTAATATAACAATTAATGGTAGGAGTTTTCTAAATCTAATTTGAAAATAAAAAAATATATTTATCAATTTATATTAAGTCAGTTAAAATATGATATTTCAGACCTCAAGTGAAAGTGGGAAGTATATTGTGGCTCATTTAATTTCCTACATGCACTGACAATCATGTTCAGGTTCACCATTGGAAAGTTATTAACTGCTGGCAGGTTATACCAATTTAGTTAAAAAAGCATAATCCAGGTTCAAGCTTACACTGTGGGAGATGTAATACAGCTGATGCTAATTATGGTAATTTGATTTTGACATGTCCCTGATTAATAAATTATGGTCCTGTCTGATTATTATAGTCAGGGTGACTGTACCTCTCCAGCTTCCTGATAGGCCCATTATATTTTTGACTACTAGGGATTATCCCTACCCAGATTCAATTTTAGACTGCTCAGTTTAGTGGATCCGTTGTGTAGTGTTAACCTTGGCTACTAGAATCTTTCAAAACTGGAGGCATATCCTTGAAGAGTGGATAAGATTTCATAGTTTCAGCTATAAGCAGAATAATTGGACTTGTGCCCTTACTGACTCTAAATCTTGGAACCAAATCTGGTTTAACTGATTATTTTTGTTCGACTTGGAAATATACAAGTCTTGTTTATAGACTATGGGTTTAAACTTCACCTTTCTAGTCTCAATATGTATTAATCTGCCATGCATTTTTATCCACATTGGTTTCTTTTTATATAAGTGAGTTAATTATCCTGTTATTCCCAGAGTACAATCAGCTTATTTGATATAGTGATAGCTGATCCTTGTGATTTTTTTTCTTAATCTAGTTTCTTTTGTTTTCCTTCTGTATAGCCTATGCGAGTTGTAATGTGCACCTGGAGTTTTATGAAGCTACCATTTATGTTTATATTACAGTGTTGTTTGATAACAGCTATTTGAATAAAATGCATCTTTTACTTAAAGATCAGAATAATAAAGTTTCTGGAAGAAAACAAAGGAAAAGCTCAATCGTATCAATAAAAAACAAAGTTGGAGCCAACTGTGGTACAGATCACCAGCCAATAGTATGCAAAATCAAGATAATTTTGAAGAAAAGTAAGCCAATCAGGTACTTAAAGTATTAGCTTGAAAATATATCACCAGATCTCAGATTGCAAAATCTGAACACAAATGACAAATACCAGAAGAATTCTGGTAAAATGCAAAAAAAAAAAAAGTGAAAATAAAATGCAGTCAAAATGCGGAGACCTTGAATTTTGGTCAGAAATGTAGTAAAGCTAAAATCAGTAGAGAAACCAAGGCAGTTGTTGAACTTAGCCAATATTTCTAACATGCTGCCAGAGAAGAAAGAAAAATATGACAAGGACATATGCAAGAAAAGGCAATCAGAATAACAACAAACCTGGCTTTTTTAAATCATTGAGATCTATGTATAAAATAGCTTAAATTAGAATGTTAAAAGACACTTACCACCTATAATGAATGATGCTGAGAAGATTAAGAAAAGGTAGAAAGATTTACTCTGAGTTATTATACTGTAAAGGTCAAACAGATCAACAATCATTTTAACCTGTACCTTATGATCAAAACAGATGGTGAAGAAGAAAGCTTTACCAAAAACAAAGTACCAGACATTGTTGGAATTCAACCTGAAATATCACAGCATTTAGATGCTGCTGTTACATATGTGCAGGGCTTTGTAAGGGAATTTTATAAGATAGCAACATGACCAACTGTATTAATACATGATTCAATCATATCCATATAAATGTTAGTGACCTGAGACATACCTCCCTTAACTATATGAAGATCGCTCTACATATAAGCAACATTCTACCTTTACCAAAACTGATGCCACAGTATGAACAAAAGATGATTTACTTCAATAGTTGGTTTAATTTCTAGTGTCATTCTAAGGGGATACAATATCTGTCAGCATGAGAGGACATGATTAACAAACCACATTGCTTTGCAAAGGAAGGTCTGTACCTGTCCTCCCTAGGCTTCCGAATATTGGCTAAAGAGTAAAACCCGTAAGAGAAATGGAACTATGATAAAGAAATATAGGTTGAACTGTTAATAATGACAAATGTAAAGGGAAACAAAAAAAAAAAACAGGTGTTTATTTTACCAAAACAGATATAAAGGTGCTAGGAGTAAAATTTAGAAAGCATGATATAATAAGCAAACAATTGAAAAATTCACAATGGAAATACGAAAAATTGTGAAATTGTGTAAATTACTTAGATTACCTTTTAGCAAGAAATTGTATTTTGATAGCTCCTGCAGTATGGAGTAAGTTATTTTATGCAGGTGGAAAAATATGCATTGTCTGGAAATATGCAGGAGTAACTGCAATTAATACTTTCTTTTATAAGGTGTCTCAAGACAGAACCCAATTAACAGAGCTACAGTATGCAATAAAGTAGAAAAGGGAGTCTGAAATTTAATACATTAATTTTTTAGCTTCTGGAAATTTATTTTGGATGCAGAAGCTTATGAAACATTAAAGAGGTAAAGTACCTTGTCTGTGTGTATGTGTGTGTTTGCTCACATTTGTGTGTGTGTGTGTGTGTGTGTGTGTGTGTGTGTGTGTGTGTGTGTGTGTGTGTGTGTGTGTGTGTGTGTGTTTTGACCTTGGTCACCATGCTGGAGTTTTCCTGTTTCCAGGAAAAAAAAAATTAAGGGAAAACTGAGCACAGGCTCTTTTTTATTTATTTATTTATTGATATTTGTTAACCTGGTTGGTCAAACTGGGCTTGTGGCCCGTTTTCAGTGGAGACCCGAGGAGAATTTTGGCTTTTCCCGGTTAGGGGTCGCCACAGCGGAATTCCGGTCTGCTAATGACTGGCAATAGATTTTTATGGTGCCGAGTTGCCAGCCCGATGCCCAACCTTCAGCGAAAGCACACCCATTCACGCATGTTTTTCGGAGGTCACTCGACCTCGGAGAGGACATGCACAAGGAAGGCACTACAGCCGAGAATCGAACTGGAAAACCTCTTGCTATGAGGTAACAATGCTACTGCTGTACCACCATGGCTTATTTGAATTCTCTCAGTATTGATGATTTTGTATAGTAGGTATCATCAATAGTAACTCTACCACTAGAGCACCTCCTGCTGGAAATCCAGGGTATAACCAGATGTGCTTCAGTATAGCAGAATGTAGTAAGAGAATGTTCTTCTTTGCATAAACGAATTTCAGAATATTTCATCCACCTGCAGTCTAGACTCAGCCTGCTCACTCCTTGTGTGTACTATAATTTGGATGAGATAGCCATGAGACTTTCTCTCCTAAATGGTAAGCTCTACCTTAATGACGGGCTACACCAAAGGCATCATCACCACAATAGATAATGTGGCAGCCATAGAATGGCAAGCTGCCAGCAGACAGTTAAAAAATTAATCTGATACAGATATATCCATTCTTAAGAAAGAATTTGTATATCGTCCATATTAATTGACAAACATTCCTAAAAAACAAGGCCATGGAATTGTGTTAATTATGAAAATATTGTCAGAAAAATATGGAAAGAAAAAATGATCTTATCATACAGGCAAATCAAACACTGAGGATTTGAAAAATCTTTAAAGCTAAAGCAATGTATGAGGAATCATTCATATGTAAGAAAACAAAAGAGTAATTCACGTCAAAATGGGTGTTATAAAAAACAGGTACAGGTACCTTAGAGTAGTGGATCTTGACAAGGGTACAAAAGGCACAAATGCCATATGATTTTCCAAAATCTAGTACCCAAGTCACCAAATATTACTTTTAGAGTTGCTTATCAAATGTATGGGCGCTTAGCACCAAATTCTGATCAGGCAATCTACCTGGTAAGTAATATGGTCAGAGTATACATACATACTTCTGTACCCTGCCATTTCTTAAAAAATCAAAGTGTTGTATTTTAATGTGAATCTTTATCCAGATTATTCATATAAACTGTCTACCAACAGAAAGAAAAATCTTCACAAAAGTGTAAGATCTAGTTTATAATTCAGGTTCTTCAGCCTTCTAAATTGAGCAGTTCTTCAGCCTTCTAAATTATTCAATAAAAAAAAGTTTGGACGAATTGTGTGAAAGACTATCCTTCTCTGACAACTAAATGATGACTTCAGACTTCAGTGGCATAACACTTTGGTAAACTTTTTCCACCTTGTACTACCATGAAATTTATTACAAGGATGAGTTAATATAGCATATATAGTACTAGGATGACTTCAGCACCCACAACTCTGTAAATTAAGTATTCTTACTGTCCTCATAAAGCTGTGCAAGTTAAGAAAGGCTTTCAAAGACTTGCAATGTGCTTCACCTGTCCTGCACCTCAGGTCACTTTAAGGACATGTTTTTGATTTGTAAAATTGTCATCCAATTGGGTAAATATATTAGTTACAGTTTCAAGGCCAAGAGCCAGATTCATAGTGCTGCAACCTCTGAAGTGGTTAAGTATTTCTGACACTAAATGAAACTATTTACACCTGCTGCTCATCATTTTCCCTATGGAAAGTAAAGCTCTGCCCATTATAAACTGCCAGAAGTCAGTATAACAAAAATATGTACAAATATGTTTTACATTGCCTGTTGCTATATACATAAAACATAATAGAAATGCAAGGCGTTATAACCTGACAGGTAACATCTGTAGTGTGCAGCCCATTAAGTTCAGATACAGGTTTTGCTTGTTCCTTCCCATGTATACAACCAAAGCCATGCAGTACACTTTTTGTGTTGACTATAGCTGCCAGTAAGTTCCATAAAAAGTTAAAGACAGCGTCAGTGATCATGGCAGTTTGAGTCAAAGAGTATAACATTACTGTCCAATACACAATCTTTAGTAGTTAAGCCACAGTACCAGAGTATACAGAAACTGCTAAAAGGGGTAAAAGGAATGCAGAGCTCACTTACTGATCTCATGTTCCCCAGAGGAATGGCCAGTCAGTTTTTTCACCATATTTCAGATAATAATTAGAGCTAATGATATTTAGTAAAATGAGTCAGATTTGTTCTAGCAAAATCAGTTCCAGTTCATGGTGTTATTAGGTGAAAGTAAAACATTAGACACCTTACAGACTCTTACAGAAGAAAACAAGTAACTGACCCTAACTGGAATGTCACCTGAAGCAACCAGCAGCAATAACACTGTATGTAGTTTTGAAAATACCTAATTCAGATGGGAACTTTAATGAACTATAATGGACAAGAAACCAAGTGTGTGGGTTGTTAGTAAACCGATCAATGTTAGCATTCTGAAAACCAACAAAATGTTTATCTGACTGATCTTAGCAAACAAAAACATATGCAAAGTGAACCCCATTCACTGATGAAGCTGTTCTGTTCCTGATCTTCTTTCAGCAGTTCTCTGATATACATAGAACAAGCATATTACCGAATACACGTTTTCAATGCCTATTACATGAAATGCAACGCACATCATTTTTATGGAATTTCTTCTTTCATAATTTCAGAATGATAACGTCCATCAAGGCACTGTTTAATTGAAGGATATCTAAATATTTTAAAAATGAATTCCGTTATTTTGAATACAACTATGATTTTCTCTAGTATAGCTGAAAGAGAGAGAGCTCTTCTACAGCGTACTGATCATTGGAGTTTTCTAGTCTAATGACCCTATAACCTACTTTACTAGCAGCTACTTCTTACTTTCCAGCAAAATATCTGATTGCCTCTGCTGGATTTCCATCACTATAAGGCTTTCTAATACTACTGATACTTCTGAGAATAGTAGACTCACCCTATCTTTAACTCATCGGCCACTGAACTCTTACTCAAAATCTGATCAAACGAGGATGATGTTTGTCTTTTCGGCTTTTTCCGGTCTGCTAATGATTGGCAGTAGATTTTTACGAAACGCCAAGGTGCCAGCACGACGCCCAACCTTCAACTAAGGCATGCCCATTTATGCACGCATGTCTTTCGAACGCTACCCGACCACGGAGAGGACATGCAGACTCCACACAGAAGGCACTCCCAAGCCACGCCGAGAATCGAACGGGAGAACCTCTTGCTGTGAGGTAACAATGCTACCGCCGTACCACCAGGGCTATCCTGATCAAAGAAGGATAGATGACAAAAATCCTCAGTTTCCAGGGGAAGCAGAATCCTGTTGACTGCAGAAAATGAGGTCAGATTTTCACAATATGAAGGATTTGAACATCTTCTATGTACAGTGCTAAGTAATTATATAATAATGACACAGGTCATTGTTATTACATTGATTGGTCAGCCCAACCAGTGTGCCCATTGTTAAGTGAGCATATACCAATAGAAAAAAGTCCAGCTGCTGAAGTACCATTGAGTGGATGGACTTTTCTATCAGCAACTTTGCTTGAAGAACAAAACTTGTGGGAGGATATTAGGTTGTTTTAATAGCAAAGATTACATTTAGTGAATGAATTTACCTGCACAGGGTTTATACTATTTATTTTAACCACAGCAGGTCCATTCACAAAAGTACATACGAGTATCATGGCTTTCCTTTAAAACTTCTGTATATAAACAGTATACAGAAAAGCACAAAGTCCTTAACATCAGGGTCTGATACACAGCTTCAAATATGAACATTCACAGGGAGTGTAATTTTTCACACCACCCCCCCACCCCCCCAAGAACACAGCCATCAAGTACTTCAACAAGAAGTTCTGTCCTTTGGCAGAAAAATACGATAAAAATCAGGTACGTTCTGCAAAAATAAATAATCAAAATCATACCTAACTTTCCCTGTATTTAAGCACAGTCCCTAATAAAATCTCAGCAGGCCTTGTTGCTTCTCCTGCACTGCACTGATGTGCTGTGCAGGTGTGGGAATGTAAGTCCTATATGCATGCGCAGTATATCAGCAAACTAGGAAGAATGAGGAAGAACACTACAGCGCCATTATGCAAAGACATTATTTAAGAAAGTTAAGCAATATCTTTCTTAAATTCTGTCATTCTATAATAGCAATAATCTGCTACTGGTTGTGGGTATTGTAACACCTGTGCCCTGGCCCAGCAATCAAGGAGCCTCAGTCCTCACCACTAACACCAGTGATGGGCGTCTCATATAGGAGGAAAGGACAACAAATACACACAGTAAAGTGCAATTTCCCATAAGAGCACACAGAGATCACAGTCAGTCCGGGGCTGGTCACTCCCTTGCTCTCTAGGTCCCCAGTAAGACTCCCCACAGGCACAGCTATAGGGTCCAGATCTCAGCCTAGGGGCAAGATAAAACCTCCAGCACCCTCTCTGTCCAACCAGTGCTTTGTGCCCCTGCCAAAATAGCTGACACACACACACACACACACACACACACACACACACACACACACACACACACACACACACACACACACACACACACACACACACACTTTGAGAAGAGTTTATACAACCACAAAGACACTCCTGGGGAAGGCTGGTACAGGTTCTCCAGCTGTGCCCCTTTCTCCCAGACTATACAGCAGTACCAGCTGCTACCACCACTAATATTTATCAGCTACTCAAAGGCCCTTAAAAGGGTTTCCAATTATTACTGTGCAATATTATTATCCAATTGATAGTAGAGCCCAGGGCTAAGGCTATTGGGGTGGCTTTGTGCTATTTTACCAAAGGCATGCAAGTACTCTAAATAGATTAAATTATCTCTACAAAAACAGCCACAAGACAATACTTTTTACTACACAGTGCTAGTCAAAAGTTCAGAGATCACAGAGAAATACTTAAAATAATTCAGTAGTACAGTTCTGACATCACAAAAAAACACAGTCTAATCTTTCTAGTTTCTAGACATTTCTAAGAGAAAACACAAGTCTAAGATAAACTTTCATATAGAGCAAGACAGTGCTGATGAGTTGGATGATCAAGATAAAAATGCTTAATGCCCTCTGATTCTCTCTGTTTTTTAAAATCACATTCCTGGTTCACATTACACCATTCTTCACACTTCCCTGGGTTACCAGACTAACAGAAACTACATTTACATTCTTTACCTCTGAACAGAAACCAGAACAATAAAGGACATTTATGCATGCAAATTCTGGCCATTAACTCTGGCCTTAAAACAATAGGTAGGATACCTCACTCTAGACTTACTGGCTCCGAGTTTTAATATCAAAGGGTCACAACATGCTTTACTTGGTCAGTAGTGTGCACTGTTACATTTTTTCAATTCTACATGTAACACTATTTTTACCATTGAAGACACAAGCCTGTGGTTTACATTAATATTTACAGATGACAGAATTATCTCCAAAATTCTATCTGGTAGGCTGGCAGCCCTCACCTATCTTCACCCTATCTTCACAGGTATATCAGGATTTACCCATGGTTGGCTTTATTTGATCAAGAGGGCTTCACTCTTATGATAAAACCACAAAAATCTGTGGATAAATCCTGATGCACACACACCCAGTTGTGGATTATTGCTTTAATATTGCCAACTTGGAAAGTATTTGGATATAGAGATGCCACTTAGGATATGCAGCCTATTCTCATGTTCCTGTCACTACAAAACTTATTGAAAAAATAGTGTCCTGCCTTTTTGCAATGCATAGTATAAACATATACAGTACTTGAGTTTCATCAAATTGCCATCATGCTCTATAGTAAGTCTCCCATAATATCATGAAAAATTATATTAAGTTTGATTCAACGGGGTCCAACACTACATGAAGGATCTGCTTAATTATTTTTAAAATATTGACAGGCTTTTTATTTAATTCTTGTTTGCTGCTGAACTTCCCAAAACTTTTATTTAAAACTCAGAATACAGGAGAAGTAATGAGTCTCAAATAAAATGCTTTGACTAAGCAAAAATAAATACTCATCATCCGCTATTACCTGAGTACATAAATATAGGCCTCACTCCTTCAAAACCCCATCAGGGTGGGGTCTGACAATGCCCTGTATGCCAGGCATAGATCTCCCTCAGCAGCCTGTAGGAGACAGAATACAGGGATAGGGTCTTGACACGGACATGTTACTTATGCACTGTATTCCTTTAGTGAGAAACCTCTGTTGACATTCCAGTTGTTGGATATGCCTGGTTAGGTACATACTAAAAGGGGGCATTGTACTCAATAATAGGTTGAATGAATGCTGAATACAGTGGAACAATGACTTTCCTAGACCTAGATACCATACCTTTGTTTGTAAGTTGCACAATATAGAATGATTTCCTCACTACTGTAGACACATGATGGTCAAAGACTAGATTACTGTCTATGTATGTCCCCAAATGTCTGACTACTGGCTCAGCTCTTAGGAGTGCATTGTCAATAAGATAGCTACCAGGGGTGGATGACTTTCTAAAGGATACTAGTATGCATTTCTTGGCATTTTGTTTCAGTCCATGGCTCTGGCACCAGTTGTTTGTCTGAGTCAGCCCTTTCTGGAGAACATTTATATTGGTGGAATTAAATGAAAGCTCCTAATTTGCAATCATCTTGCCAGAGGCCACTTGACATTGGTCTCGACTTCAGAGAACTAAATGTCAAAAAGGAATGGACCCAGGACCAATTTCTGAGAGACTCTGCTTGTGACTGGCTTCTCCGTAGAAGCAGACTTCCCAATTCTGACTTCCTGGGTTCTTTCTGTGAGCCAGCTGGCTATCCACCAGGTGACAGAAGGGTTAATACCTAACCTCTTGAGTTTGTCAACAATGCTGGAGTGGGGTATTGCATCAAATGTCTTGGCCCAGTCAAGGTATGCAGCGGGAACCATTTTGACCTCATCCATTGCTTTGGTGACCTTCTCAAAGAAGTTCACCAAGTTGAGTCAGTATTACCTGACCATGACAAAAAAATGGTTTGGGTCCAGTGTGTGGAGGTTTCTAATGGCATTTTTGATTATTTTCTTGATAATTCTTTCCATGGCTTTGCATATGGGACTAGTGAGAATTATGATTCTCTAGTTTCCAGGGTTTGTAGATAGCCCACCTTTATGTAGAGGTGTTGACTATTGTAGGTTTCTGTTCATGAGGCACAAAGCCTGTTTGGAGACTACAGTTAAAAATCAATTCCAGAGAGAGAAATAGGATTTATAAGGCATCCTGCAATATTGTCTGGGCCCACCGATGCAGTGTTCTCTGCCTTAGAGAGAGCATTGAGGACTTGTTCCCTAGTGATAGCAGGGGGAGTTATATTGAATGGTGTTTCCTTAGGGAAGGTTGAGGGGGAGAGAGGGGTAAAATTTGACCTTAATTTGTTGGCCAGTAAGTTTGCCATATGTTCTGGCTCAGTATAGGTGGCTCCATTAAGAATGAGCACAATTTTGTATTGCCTTTGAGCTTGCGGTCATAGATAAACAATGCCTTGTGGTTGGTTGTCCTTAGACTGGGAGGCCAAGTTTACCTCAAATTTGGCTTTGGTAGATTTTATTTGCCATCTGAGTTGTTTGATTAGTTTGATGAGAGAACTTTTACCCTGCTGGGTGCTGCACTTCCTCATTTTGCCATGATTTTCCTCCTTCTGTTATACAGCCTATTAACTGATGGTGTGATTCCACCAGGATGGCTTGTTTTTTGAGTTAGTTCTGTACTTCTTCTTGGTGGGTACCGCTGACTCCATGCAGCTATTAATATGCTTGTATAGGGTTTCTTTGAACAGTCTCACATAGGCAGCAGTGTTCTCAGGGTTTATGGGGACTTGAAAGTTTGCCAGGATATCACCTAATAGTAGGAAGTTAGCCTTAGAGCAGTTCCTGAATATTGTTAGGTTAGCTGGGGTTCTAGGTTTTATTTTTATTTCATAGGAGACCATTTTGTGGTCCAACCTTACCAGAGAAGAACTCTCCCATATTAATGCGGACCAGATCGGTATGTTTGCACCCCTGGTTGGTGTATTGACAATCTGATCCAGGAAATCTGTGTTTATAAAATCCAGGAATTTCGGTGTCATATATGATTCTCAGCTAATAGTCAGGTAATTAAAGTTGCACATGAACATGGTATTGGGTTGCATGGTGAGTGTTCCTAAGTTTAAATACATGGTATAAATTTTCCTGGATCATAGAGGGGGACCTATAGTTTGCAAGGAAGTGGTATAGGATTTTGCCTATGGTGATTTGAACATGGAGAAGCTAAAGTGCATTGTCCTGTTTGACCAGCCTTGAGGTAATATTTATATTTGATGCAAATCTAGACACCTCACCTCCACCTTTAGTTCCCGTCTGTGTAGTAGTGGTCTAAATATGTGAAAGGCAGTATAGCCTTGCATTGCTGGTGTGCTGTCCACAGCCTTAAACCATGTATCAGTAACCAAGCAGACATCAGCATTCTTTAAGGTGAAGAGAGCTTGTATGGAGTGCATTTTTTGTTAAAACTCTTGGCATTGAGCAGTAACACCTTCAGATTTTCTTGGTTTTGATTTGCTATGTCAGACGTACTCTCAGTTTGGCATTGCCTAAAACAGCACTGCGGGGGAGGAGAATGTTTTATCTAATATTTGAAAAACTAGAGGGGAGGGGTGCAGGCCTGCCCTGGCAAAGCAGCATGGTCAGCGGACCATCTTCTTCCATGCTTACAAATATTGCATCACTTAGAATGGCACCAGAAACTAAGCCAATTATTAAAGTCAGTCATCTTCTGTTCATATTATGGCATCATCCTTGGAGAAGGCAAAATGCTGGTCAGTGCTAGGCTCATACCAGCCTGAGGCATATATACCAAGAGATCCATGATGTCTGTCTTCCTATAGTCTAGGGAGGTATGTCTCATATCATTTACACCTGGTATTTGCGGTCCAATGACATGAGTGCATGTGTAATGTGGTGGACCCTAGTTCCTTGTAAGCAATTGACCGTGACTTTCTCCTTACTCAGCATAGTGACAGTAACATCAGTGCATCTCACAATGGAATTTATAGTGACCAGAATGTTGGATTGTGTGGTGACTTGCCCTATAGGTGTAGAAGTAGGGGCTCCTCGAGATATGGCTGCATGTGTTGCTGTGGATGTTGTTTTGAAGGAGTGCATTTGGGGCTGCTGAGGGTATTTGTTATGTGTACTTTACTTAAGGAGGTCTTTGGGGTTTAGGAAGGTTACATTTAAGTGCCTCAGCATACGTGGGTCTATGTGTGTGCTTTGAATTGTGTGCAATGGGTGCAGAGTGTATACTAATGACAACCTGATTAAAAGTGCTTTTATGTGAGAACTTTGCCTCCAGTAAGATTGTGTTAATACAGCTCTCACACATACCATAGCAGTTTGCTTGAGAATTAACTGGTTATCAGTCAACATAAGGCAATTGCTATATTGTTTTAGGACGCCCATATCCACCAATTGATAAAAGAGATAATGGTAAAGTTCATTTCCATGGCAACAAACACTTTTTATTGATTAGATAGTTGGCGTGAGACTATAAGATAATGTCAGGAGTATCTGGTTTGCAATTCTGGAGGCAGTGTCACTGCAAACTAATTGTTCTGCGTGCAGCTAGGTACTGGTTAAATTTCAAGGGTGCTTTTACATGAAAAATCTCAGCTCAAAGTGTCTGTCTCTATAAAGAACATTGCCAAACACTTGAGGGGAAACTAATAAGTAGACCCTGAAGATTTATGGATGAAATATTTAGGGAGATGTTCTGAAGTTAGAAGCAAATCAAGCAGTATTTACTGAAAAGAAAGAATTAGTTTCTCAAGATTGATGAAAGGAAGACATTTACCTGATTGCCTGCTTCTAGTGCTGGTCTCACCAAAGCTTCGCACTGCTGGGATTAATGTTGCCACCTATCCGTTTTTTTTCCAGACTATCTGGAAATCAGATTGATTGTCCAGTAGTCCAGAAAACATAGTACAAACTCTGGTATTCTGTTTTAAAAAACAGACTATAGGAGTTGTAAGATCTCAGTTTTTATTTAAGAAAAGCATCACTAATGGGATGGGACTATGTGACAATCCAGGAAAAGAACATGCTCCTCAGGTCGCTGACAAACCTATGATATCACAAAATGGGCAGGAAGTGAGTGTGGAGATGAAAGGAGATGGGTGGGCTAGGGCGGTGCAAGGGGTTGTGGCTTTAGTCCAGTTTCAGCCACAACGAAAGGTGGCAACCCCACCTGGGATACAATGTCCTTTGTTTCTTCTCTCATGAGAAGTAAAACAGTAGCACCATTCCCAAGATAGGAGGCTCTTTGGTGATCAGCAGTCTTCAGATGATGCAAGACTTGTAGTTTTTTTTTTGGTAGATGCCTTGAAGAGCAACCAGACCAATCAGGTGAAACACAGACACTTACTGCTCAATCAGAAACAGTCAGGAATCAATGCATTCTGCTCCTTCTCTCACAAAAAAGTAAAATATAAGCACTCTTTCCAATCTGACACCTATGAAGCAGTTATTAGGCTTTGCAATGATCAGCATTCTCCTGGAAATGGTGTCCCTGTGCTCCTTCAGTCACCAAGAGCAAACTAATCCCATGATGATCAATGAGAGGCAGAATGTGGCCTCTCTAACAATCAGTTGTCTTGGAGGAGATGTTGCACATTTTAAAGGTAAGATGGAAAAAATGGGTTAATATCCTAAGAGCTGCAGTGTTCACTAAGCAGTTAGATATGAAAGAGGGGGTAACTTAAGCTTTAGCTATCTAAGTGGAAAGATAATCATTTTAAAAGCGAAAGCTAGATTGGAAGGGGGGGCACTTTGCTTTCTGGTTCTATGGAATACAGTGGGATAGCCAATACATTTAAATAGCTCAAGCAGAGTGATTTTACAAAATGATAATTATGTGTGTACTCATAATAGCCAATGAAAGAGAGGAGGGAAAGAAATATGTGATCAAATTTACATAAGGGGAAGGCAACTAGAAAGATGGTTGAGTTTAATTTCTGTGTAGCAGAATACTAGTAAAATACAGTGTAACAAAGTAAATCACAATATACGAAACAGAAGAAGGCAGTGAAGCAATACAAAATACAAGAAAGAAAAAAACAAACTAACCTTTCCCTCAGAACATGCTGTGACAGAGATTTTGTGAGTTTTTCCAGTAAAGCATGTAAATGATGCACTTCCCTTTCTGGGCACAAGTGGATATTTAAGCACTGTACCTAACATCAGTAATTTAATAACTCCTGATGAAGGGCTCATGTCAGCTCAAAAGCTCAGGTAACTGCAAAACCTTTGTTGGTCCAACAAAAGGTATCATGTCACATCATATCTGTGTTCCAGTGTCTTTGTGTTTTCTGTTAGTTGACCAACAAGACATTTCTTTAATTTTTTGTACAGTTCCTAAAGGAGTTTAAATGTAAATGTAATTCACCAGATGTTTCCTGCAATATCTCAATCCAGCAGATAATTTATCGTACCTCATGTGTGTGAAAAACAAAAGTGATTTAAGAATGAATTTTAACCCTTCAAATACATGTGCACATACACCAACACACACGCATGCACGCATAGACACACACACACACACACACACACACACACACACACACACACACACACACACACACACACAAAGTGAATGTTGTGCTGATGTCAGCTTCAAAAACATTATTAATGGAGCCTCACTTTCTCTAAAAACATCTTCATTATACAAAAGAAGAAAGTCATATAGAACAGCAGTACATGAAAAACAGCTACATGTTTAAAATTTAGAAATGAAATCAGTAAAACAGAAGGCACTGTGACCTTCAATAAAATTGCCACATATTTCTAGTAAAACACATCCTTTTTTCAACACACATTTTCATAGTTGCTAACTAGCAATATGATCTTAGTTCCACTGTTGCATAACAACATAGTTCTGCATTCACTCCATACCTATTACAACACAAAACCTAACTTGGAGTTCTTTATATGCTCTTATTCTTCTGTCCATGTTTACAAGCAAACAGTATATTAGCATTACATTTAGAAACAGAGATTTCAAAAAGGATTCCAAGAAAAATAGATGTGCATATGAGAGTCCACAGAAGGCCTAAGAATCAATAGGAAAATGTTAATATAAATGATCATGACAGTGGGTACTTATAACCTGGGGTCTTGTGGCTACAATCAGTCCACCTGATCAATAGCCTAGCATTAACTGTAAACCTCTGACATGTACTTACAATATGAAAAACATTTTCACCAATAAGTTAAGATGAGTGCTATAAACTTCTGTTTCGTGACCAAGAGCTGAACTGCATGGCCTCTTACTTTAATATTGCTCTTTCCATGCAACAGAAGTTTACAATTCAGACTTATTAACTGTATCATTAACAGAAAAGGTCTGCCTTCTTAAGCTGTTGCCATCCCTGTTCTGCTTATTAATGCCTGCTTTCATTTTTCTCTGAGAAACCCAAATAAGACAGAGTTGATGTAAAAAGTACAATTTTGTTTCACCTGAGAGAGAACTTTTCTTTCATTAGATTTTTGTGGCCTAGTGGTTTAGTGCAATGGTACAGTGATCACTGATTTGCTTATTTATTTTCATTCTGATTGTTTAGTAGTACTTCCACGGTGGTGCAGCGGTAGAGTTGTTGCCTCACAGCAAGAGGTTCTCCTGTTCGATTCTCAGCTGGAGTGCAGGGAGTGCCTTCTGTGTGGAGTCTGCATGTCCTCCCCACGGTTGGGTGGGCATTCGAAAGACATATGTAAATGTGCATGCCTTCGTTGAACGTCGAGCTGGCACCTCAGCGTTCGTGAAAATCTACTGCCAATCATTAGCAGACTGGAGTTCCACTGTGGCGACACCTAACTGGGAAAAGCCGAAAGACAATAACATTTTCATTCTGATTGTTTATATATTTTTAGTAACCACAATGTCCAATTGGGCATAGTGTAGTTTTTCATGGGAAGACCAGGAGGGAAAAGCTTGATGCTGAATTTTACATAAAGCAACAACACATACACATTGTACAGTGACTGTATCTACAAACTGTACTTATATAAGTTTTGAATATCAGTGAAATAATGACAGATGTGTGTTTGAAATGGAGGATGCATGTATGCATGTACATAGTGGTATGTAATATTGGGTCTACTTTAAAAGCCCGAAACGCTACTTTGCCGACACAAAAATCACCGACGCCAGATAACCGACAACGCACAAAACCGACAACGCAAAACACCGAACACCATAACACCGACACACCGAACGTAAACAACACACCACACTACATAACATACCCACTAGCCCTAACCCAAACCCTAACCCTAAGGTCCGACACTATTGCACACTCACCCTACCTGCACCCTAACCCTAACTCACTTAACCCACCCCTAACCCCAAGGTCCAACACTATCGCACACTTCACCTACCTGCACCCTAACCCTAACTCACTTAACCCACCCCTAGCCCAAGGTCCGACACTATCGCACACTTCACCTACCTACACCCTAACCCTAACTCATGTAACCCGTCCCTAAACTACAGTCCCTCACTATCACACACTTACCTTACACGAACCCTAACTCCGACACTTACACACACTCACCTTTCCCACAGCCTAACCCGAAATCCCACAATATCGCACACTTACCTCACCGCTCCTAACGCCGTCACTGTCGCACACTTACCGAGTCGCGATCGCACATTACCCTTGTCGGTCTTTCCGCTGTTGGCAAATCACCCTGTCGGTAAACTTACCTATCGGTCATTTGGTCTTCGTTTTCCACGTGTCGGGGAATCGTCGGTTCGGTCTTTAGAAGTAGACCCGTAATATTATATACTGTGGCAGAAGATGAATACAGAGCAGTGCTTTTTCACTGTGCCATAGCAAAAAGATTTATGCAATAATTGTTAATTAGTTTATAACTCAGTGTACTCGTGTTATACAGCACAATGCAGTTTTACAGTGTGATTGAGAGTAGAAATGCCTGCAATGAACATAACTTTGTTTGCATAGGTTCAAAGGTTCACATGAGATTACTAGGCTAATAGCTTAAGAGCCCTTACAAGCATAGCCTACTACATGGCCCCTAAGGGGAAAAGGTTGGCATGGATTTGTGCCTATGCCTTGAGTATCTTACAGAATGCCCCTGTCCATAAAGGGCATAAGCACTAGGCACTACCCCAGGTGTGAATTTGCAATTCCCCATCCATTGATTCAAAATGCATTTGAAGAGTGGCAGGGAAAGGCTCTGCTTAATGTGAATAGGAAGCTTTTTCCAAAGGAGGGGCAATCTCTGAGACACATATATGTCTCTCCAGCATGTTTTGTTTGAGACTTTGACTCCATTTAGATCCCTAGATCGGGTGACCCTCATGCTGTTTGACTTGTGGATGTGTAGCAGCTTCATCAGGGCTGGATTGTGAGTGTCATGTAAGTCAGGCATGGGTATTCCCTTAATAGTCAGTAAAAGACAGAGTAAAGTGATAGGGTTTTTAGTCTATCCACACAGCACATGTTGTTTACACCTTCTATTTTCTTTGTGAAGAACCTCTGAGTTTGCTCCAGCTGCTGTTAGTACTTAGTCAAATACAAGCAACATATTTTGTACTTGGATCTATAGATTACATATATAGCCAACAGTTTATAGTTGTTTATTAGAGTTATAATACTGTACATACATTATGTACATGTTGCATGTAGTGTGATATCTTAGTTTCTAGAGCTAATTGATCTGTTTATCGCCTCCATAGTCAAACCCTACCATCTCACTGTGATCACTGCTATAAAAACTTGCTTTGTGGCTTTATATAACGTCTCCACATTCAGTGATTGCTATAAAATTAATTATTAGCTATTTACTGATCT
Source organism: Protopterus annectens (assembly GCF_019279795.1). Taxonomy (NCBI): domain Eukaryota; kingdom Metazoa; phylum Chordata; order Ceratodontiformes; family Protopteridae; genus Protopterus; species Protopterus annectens. The sequence continues at coordinate 562,751,940 of NC_056726.1, read as the reverse complement.
TATTGCTAATCACAAATATTATAGCTTCCCCACAAACCTTGTAACTGAGGCTGCTGCCTACATCTCTGAACTCAACCCTCTGTTGAACAGATACATTGACGCAACCGTACCAATCCAACATAAGCTGATATTATCACATCAATAAACTCTATAATAATAAAAGAACTCCTGGCCAGAACTGAAGGATATCCGTTCCATCATTATAAAAAATATTTAAAACTGCTAAGTAAGTTTCTCAAGCTTACCATTAGATGTAAGATACTTATGGCTGCAACTAATTCAAAAGACAATAATAAGGCCTTCTTCAGCTATAGTAGGAAGCTTAGAAGTAACCAAAAAGTCTTTCCTGGACTTATTTCGAGTGCTACCTTCTCATATGGCCCCAAGGACAATACTAACATTCTTCTGGACAAATTCTCTTCCAAAATCATTCCACCCACCCACCCCCATTCCCTCTATTCCCCCTCACACACACAGTCTTGGAGAACATTTTTTGCCAAGTCCTTTTAGAACCCTCCAAAATTAGAAATACTACTTCCATGAGTCCTGATAATATCCATGTATGTCTTCTGAGAAGTATAAAGCACCCCCAAGAAACCCTCTCCATCAGCTCTTTAACCTGAGTCTCTGCACTGTTTTGTGTTCCTGAGAAAAGGACAATGGCAGCTGTGGTGCCTCACTAAAGACAGTCCAACGACTGCTCCTATCAGTCTCACTAGTATTACTTGTAAAGCTATGTAATGGAACACATTAAAGCTGAGCTAATAAACAATGATACATGCAACCTTATATCAGTGGATACACACCAGTTTGGGTTTACAAAAGATAGATTTGGTTGAGCTCTTTGAAAGGGCTGCCGAGGTCATAAATAAGCAGTATATAGTGTACATTGCTTATCTGGACCTTTCCAAGACACTATCCGTCATGGAGGAATTATTGACAAACTCTTCCAACTCAACATTAACCCATGCATTCTTCACTTGACTGGTAATTGGTTTTCTGACAGGAGTATTTTCCATAAACAGAAAAATGTCACCAGTGCTGTCCCATAGGACACTGGCCTGAGCCCCCTCATCTTTGGTATTTATTTCTCTGATGTAAAAGTTGATATCAAGAGACTATGGCTAACCAAGTTGGCTGATGATTGCAAATGGGGTTATCATATCCCATTCTGACACTACATTCACCAGCAAGGGCGGCAACAAACAAATGCTTGGTGTATTAATAATGGTTTAATGCCACCAGACATTAATACAGAATAGTTTCCTTTGGTAAAGCTAGCATCACTACTGATTACCATATATCCACTTACATTTGACAAAGTCATCAGAGATGTGGGCAATATTGATAACATACTTTCTTTTTACCACCACATCTCTGTGGTGATTAGAAAATCCTTCTGCATTACACAACTTAACCTTCATGGTATCCCCCCCAGGTCCAAAAAAGTTAGATTCCCTCTTTGTTCATCCTTTACTATGTCATTGTTGAATATAACACTCCCTTCAGCATGTACTTTAGTAAGCACCGGAACATAATTAAAGCCACAGAAGGCACTCTGGTAGTGCATGGCTATAATGCCTTTCATACGTTTTGATAACGCAATGAACAAAAACCTGAGTTACATCTATCTATGTAAAGGATAAGTACACCTCAAGGCTGGTCACACACTATGACATGCTTGAGCTACTCCATGTCCAACTAACCATGGGAAAAATCTGTTACCATATTTAGTTATAGGTCCCCCACCATGAACCAGGAAATCCATACATCACACCTGAAGTTACTAGAATTGTTTACCATCCATCCCAATACCATACTCATGAGTCATTTTAACTACTCCTCCATTAATTGAGAGGCATACACGACCACTAACATGCAGGCCCGAAGATTTCTTGACTTTGTAAATTCAAATGGCCAGCAGCAGCTAATCTGCACTCCCACTAGGGGAACAAATATCCTAGATCTGTTTTTCACAAATGTGGGAGAGTACTGCATACCCACCCCACCCCAAGTGTGATGACCTCACTCATAAGATCAAATCACAAAGCAGTCTCTCTTAAAATAAAGATAAAACTAGTCCCCACACCAAACCCCAAAACCTTAAGAACATCTCTAAGGTAAATTACCACCTATTAAGGGACTGCGTAGCTAGTTCCCAAGCTCCCCCAAATCCAGAAAACACAAAAACCTGTGAAGAGGTGTGCACAAATGCGCACAAAAGCCCTGTATGACATATAAGTAACTGCATAGAAATGGCAGTACCAGACTGAAATAAACCTATGTCAAACCACAAAAACAAGCCACCCTGGTGGACCCCTTGTATCAATAGCTTGTACAACAAAAGAAGGAAAATCATGTCAAGACATAAGAGAGAGTATGCACAACACAGCAAAATGTCACTCATTTGTCTAAACAAGCAAATCAGGGGACTAGTCAAGTCTCTGAAAGAAGACCTTGAAAGCAAAATAGCCTCCATCCAAAGCTAAAGTGGAAGGCCTTTGGATGACTAAATTTGCCAATGACTGCAAACTGGGAGGTATCATGGAATCTGCCTAAAATGTAGATATCCATCAGCGGGTGTCTAGATCAGACAAATGTCTGGTGACAGAACCATGGCCTAAAACTAAATGCAGAAAATGCATTATCATACCATTGGGGGAGTCAAATACCCCTGCAAATTACAACATTAATAGCAGACCCCTAACAGTAGACTCAGAGGTGACAGATCTTGGTACACAGATAGATAGTAGCCCGAAATTTGACTGTCAAGTGTCCAGAGTGGTGAGGAAGTCCTTCTGTGTGGCACAACTTATGGATGTGGCATCGCAAATTCACATCTGGGGGCACCACCTAAGTCCTTATGGACAGGGGCAATCTGTAAGATACTGAAATTATAGGCACACAAACCCATGCCATCATCTTCCCCTAGGGACCATATATTGGATAAAATCTGGTTATATTGGCTAGGCTTGTAAGGGCTCTTAAGCCATTAACATAGTAATTTCTTATGAACCTATGAACTTGAGAAACCTCAGTATTTCCTCACCAAAAAGAACTTAGGTCTCGATACACTTGGCTACTTTTGCAGATTAAAAACATTGTCCTTCTACTCCATATCATACAGACATCTGAGGAATTATCCCTGCTTAGCCTTCTGTTACATCAATGACCCAGCACTCTTTGAACTTCTTCACCTTAATAGAATCAGCAGTAAAGCAAACACCCACTCTAGAGACCTAAACCTATATTACAACATCAATAATATCAGATGGCATGACAGCTACCTCACCCAACATTATCTCCTATTTCTGAAAAAGGCAAGAGTAGGCTGCCATTACTTTCAATATGATTACTTTCCTAGCAACCTTTAAAAGTGGTCATAAAGACTGGATAGATTGAACTTTCAGTGGGAATATGTAGAGAATGTCTAATTAAGGGGGACATTGTCAGTCTCCCACCAGTACTGGGTGACGTGAGCTTCTCAATAGTCTCCTTAGTCATATGATTAGTAGTAACCTACAAATCTGTGAACCTATAGGTCTAGTACTGATCTGGAGTTTCATGGCAAATTTGTTATTGTACCCTGAATAAATTAACTACATTGCTGATTTACTTTGAAAAGGGGCTATATCCTATGAGCGAATCTCACAAATTGCGAACGTTCATAATATCGAATGTATCGGATCTCGAAGTGCTTTTTCTGAGATCCCAGTACAGTAAAGAATGGGATATTTGCCCTTTCCTCACTGTAGTGCGATCTCAGAGTTGGAATATATATTTAGCGGGGGGGGGGGTACAGCCCCCCACAATAGGAAGTACTTTCGATATTAAGAGCATTCGCAATTTGTGCGATTTGCTCATATGCTATAGACCCTTTGAAAATTATTACAGGAAACATTTCACAGGAGTACTCCGGATTAATTGCATAACTTTCAGCAGATATTTGCCCTGAAAGTTAGTGTTTTGCTTCTATATTTACAATAGTTTTCTACTCAGAGCTGGAAAATGTATAGCAGCAGACATTATTATCTAAATTACAAACATTTACATGAGTAAAAACTGTTAATTCAATTTATTTGTGTTACTTAATCCTGACTTACACTCAGGATTATCTCTAACCTGTGGAATTTGTTTAACTTGTTTATGTATGTAATCACTGTAAATATTGTATTTGCAATATGTAATGTTGTATCTGTAATCTTAACTGCTTACCTTGGAGCTTTCCTCCCCGGGCCTCCACTGAAAATGGACATGTATCCAGTCGGACTATCCCGGTCAACAAATTTAAAATAAATAAAATAATAAATACATTTGTTATCCATAACTACAGGGGATATAGCATCTAACATCTATTCTGAAAAATAAGAAAGGGCTCCTTTTTCTGACACAATGTGCGATGATTTTAAAATCCGCTGATGATTTTTAAGCTTCTGATGTTTAGAAGTTCAGACAGTTGTGATTAGTAAGGCATAGCGTACTGGGAAAAGAGTTGTATTAAACTAAAATAGATAACCATGGAAGATCACACCATCCTAGGAAAGTCTGCATGAGGTTTTAGGCAAAGCCGAGCTAGTGTAACTGGAATACAATAATAGCATAATGCAGTGTGGACAGCACTGAATGCTTTAGTTACATCCATCAGGTTTTGGAGTGGGAGTGTTATGTGGCTGAGCAACTATAGTAACTTTGTGCCAGCAATGTGAAAATGTAGGAAACAAGCTCTGGCTTTTGTGCGTAGAACGGCAGTTCCACCTTTTGAAAAGTACTAAAAAAACGCAGTTACCATAACAATCATTATGTTTGCTAGCTGCAGTTAGGCTGGTTTGTTTTATTCTTAGTCTGTTCATTGGGCATGCCTTTGTTGACAGAAGCTGGTTAATTTGTGATTATAGTGTATTGTGCAGCCAAAGAACAGATAGCTGATCTTGGGTTTGTTGCTTTTAATAACTCCAACCATTTCAGCTCCATGTCTTATTTGCAGTAATGTTCTCCCTGTCTTTTTCAGGACATGCCTCTGGCTTCTTTGTTATGCTCCACTTCCAGCTTAATAGTTATGGGGCAGGGTGGATTCATATTAGTGAGGGGTCATATCTCCCCATCTTACCACATGGATTCTACTGCTGAGATAAATACTTAACTAATCTAAGGTACTTTGTTCAAAGCCCAGTAAGAATAATTTTAATATCAACATGAAACTGCTGATAGTTTCAAATGTTAAAAAAATCAAGAACCTCAATACCAACATATTTATTTATTTTTTATTTTTTATTTTTTATTTTATTTTATATTTGTTGACCGGGCTAGTCTAGCTGGATATATGTCCATTTTCAGTAGAAGCCTGGGGAGATAAGCTCCAAATTAACAATTATAATGATACTAAATAAAATCACATTAAAGAAATACATGTAAAGTAATTAGGTAAAATTAGATAAAATTAAGACATTGTTACTAGTGACAAAGTTATAAGATATAATACATGCAGTAGTTAGGAAATAAACAAAATATTGTAGCACATGACATCCATGGAGAATAATACAAAAAGTACAGAGAGTAGGGATATAGTAAAGTAAGAAGAAAAGTAAGTACACTTTTTTTTTTTTTTTTCATAGATAGTAAGGAGTTACAGATCAGTGGGTGCCACTTTGACATAGAATTTGGGTATTACAGATGTGAAGTATAGTCAGTATATCTTCTCTTGTTGTGTTTGGACTTAATTTGTTCACAATATTCTTTTCAGTGTTGTTTGATGGATGGCATGTTACACGAAGACCATTGCTGGATACAGGCTTCAGAGGTTGGTTGTGGGCTACATTCTCATTGAGCTAACAAGGGAGATGTATAGATCACTAGTTAGAAAAGCAAGCTGACTTGCTATCTGCATAGTGTGATACGGCCAGTCCATTTTTTCCACTGGAGGAGAACAATGCTTTTCTGAGATATTTATTTTTAGAAGATGGAAAACTGAGAAAATAATTTTGTTTGCAGCGTTCCTGATGAAGACAACTTGACTGATTGTGCTGCCAAACACCTTGCTCCTGGAGAGGCTACTCCTTCACCCTCCCCTAGCTATGCTTCTGTTTGGGGGCCCCAAGCCATAACCATACCTCTCACCATCTTTACTAAAGAATTGTATGTAAAGACAAAAATAATAGGGGGAACCAAATGTCCAAAATCGGGGATATTTTAAAATTTTACTCTAATTAACTTAAGAACTTAGTAGAATAACAGGTTTACATCAACTTGTATTTTCTGACCAGAATGAAACTTGAAACTTTAAAGTCTGGCATTATTGACTGACAATATTTTTTCCTTTGGTATTCAAGGTGAAGACTTTTTTCCCTGCTTCTGAAGTTGTCAGGAGTTGAGATCAGCAGGTGCTGATGATACTGGAGTGTGGTAAACCTTTAAACCAGCCACTGGTGTGGCTGCTGTTCGTATAGCAGATGACATTGAAATGTACAAAACCTTGTAATTCAAAAATACATTATTAAAAACAAACAGTTGTTCAACGCATTCAACATCTAGTTTGTAAGCCTTAATATTCTAAAAACTCCTGATTGTTAATATTGCTAAAAAAGCGTAAAAATAAAAATGAATATAATGTGAGCGAGTTACCTTAAAGTTATCACTGCTCTAAGTCAGGAAGAATATTCTATTCATGGTTCCTGATTTGTTAAATGATCGATGATAGAAAACTTCCATTACCTTCCTTCCAAAACATTGCTCTAAGGTCATGCTAAATGCAGGCTGATAAACCATAACAGCATTGTCCCTCCGTAACAAACCAGACACATAAATCCAAATTGCATTGTCAAAGGACAGGTAGTTGTTCATTTAACAAAAATCTAGTGCCAAAAATATTGATGTTCAAGAGCATCAAATTTTGGATATAATAAAATAGAAACTATTCCCCTTTGAACCAAGCACTGTATTGAAACAGCAATAGTATGCTGCATACATATATATATTTTCAGAATAGTAGAGATTAAATATAATCTTGTCTTAGTATAATACTATTTAATATGTTTTTAGCCTATGAAATATTTTGTTTCTACATTTTTAATACTAAGTTAAGGTTCACGTAGTACAAGATGTGAACATGAATCACAATAAGAGTTGCAATTGTGACCAGAGTTGAAGTATGGGTTGAGAATTGCTTGACTAATTGTTTAAGAGGGTGACTTTTAACCCAAAAAATGGAAGGTCTTGGTATTTACTATGAATATATACCTGAACGAATGCAAGTTTTAAACTGTGGATACATATTTTTGAATTGACGTGGACTTCCGTTAGAACCTGTAGCTGTTCTTTCAGCGTTACTAAAATCATTGTAAATAGCAGTAGAGCGAGTTCACTACTATTTAATTATGTATAAGATACTCAACAAGTAAAAAGAGGAGCATCGAGTGACATTGCTTGAAAGTTTTAATAGTTGCACTAAGCACGGACGTAGAGCAACGTTTTGAGACGTAGCTTATTTGAGCTCTCTTTGTATTATATTTTAAATAAGATAAGCACTGTATGCAGCATACTATTGCTGTTTCAATACAGTGCTTGGTTCAAAGGGGAATAGTTTCTATTTTATTATATCCAAAATTTGATGCTCTTGAACATCAATATTTTTGGCACTAGATTTTTGTTAAATGAACAACTACCTGTCCTTTGACAATGCAATTTGGATTTATGTGTCCGGTTTGTTACGGAGGGACAATGCTGTTATGGTTTATCAGCGTGCATTTAGCATGACCTTAGAGCAATGTTTTGGAAGGAAGGTAATGGAAGTTTTCTATCATCGATCATTTAACAAATCAGGAACCATGAATAGAATATTCTTCCTGACTTAGAGCAGTGATAACTTTAAGGTAACTCGCTCACATTATATTCATTTTTATTTTTACGCTTTTTTAGCAATATTAACAATCAGGAGTTTTTAGAATATTAAGGCTTACAAGCTAGATGTTGAATGCGTTGAACAACTGTTTGTTTTTAATAATGTATTTTTGAATTACAAGGTTTTGTACATTTCAATGTCATCTGCTATACGAACAGCAGCCACACCTTCATTCAATTGTATGCCTCCTTTGGGAATGATTGAGTTTTACTTCTTAATTGTTAGAAAGCTGCTATTGGATGTTGATCACTATTTGAACAGAGAAGCTTCTTAGTTTAATTGTGATCTGAAGAAGCGTGCCATGCGCACGCGAAAGCGCTTATCCTTCTATTTTTATGTTTTTTATGCTGATCGTTGAATAAAAGAAGATTGTGCTCTTACTTCTCGTGGTGTGTCCTGAGGTTTTCATTTGGATTATTTGCATTGTTTTGCCCTGGGACACTTTGGAGAACGGTGATATTTCTATTCAGTTGTTTTATTTTATTTTACTTACTTTGTTGACCAGGATAGTCCAAATAGATAAGCAAAGCCATCTTTCAGCAGAAGCCCTTGCAGGAAAAGCTCCAAACAACGAAGATAAAAATGCATACACTAGTGATCTAATAAATAGAGCTCTAAGGAAAACACTGCAATAAAAACACCGACAACATAATGGCCTAACACATAGAGTTCTAATTAAACAATGCATTAAGAATTGAAACAACAAAGTAATCGTATAATACTTAGAATTCTTAGTAAACATGATGTTAATATAAGGATATTTGAGAGTGGTATGTATTTTATCTAACATTAAAATAGTTTGACTTGATCTTATATCTGGAAGAAAAGGAGACAGAGTTGGGGAGACCGCAGGAAGTAGTAATATGTAGCTTGTTTCAGCTACATATTGTACTTATTTTACTGCCTGCACTTTAACAAAGTTGTTTTTGTTTTTAAATTACCTGTTTAACTGTTGTAGGCTACACACTCAAGTGTGATAGCCATTTCTGTGCATTTAAAGTGTTTTTTGATTGTATCTGCTTTATTTTCTGAAAAAAATATATACTTGTTTTCCCACCTTTCTAAGCTAGAATAGTCCAGTTTTCAGGTTAGTGCTGAATTCAGGGTTATGTTACAAGTTTCTGTGTTTTCCCATACCTTATTTAGCTAGAAGGAAGTGTCTCTGTTCACTGTGAGAGAGGGAGCTTCGAGCAGCCTATCTGTCCCTGGAGGAGTGGTTTCAGCCCAGGAATTAGTAGTTTATTGGCCATTGTGGGCTAATTTCTATCTCTTTCATTTCCCTGCTATAAAACCTGCATTTGCAAGGCTTTTGTGCTAGTATACAGCTCAGCAAGCTCCTGCCTGGTGTCCTGCAGAGTTCTACAGCAGCAGAGACACAAAAGAGAGACTTTGGAGTGATTAAGTATAATTTTTCTGCATTTTCTTGCTGCCTTTAGCTATTTCCACCTAAAACATAGATTTTCTAGAGTTTCTGTGATTTAAAACGTTTGTTTCAGCTACATATTGTACTTATTTTACTGCCTGCACTTTAACAAAGTCATTTTTGTGTTTAAATTACCTGTTTAACTGTTGTAGGCTACACACTCAAGTGTGATAGCCATGTCTGTGCATTTAAAGTGTTTTTTTGATTGTATCTGCTTTATTTTCTAAATAATAAAAAATGTACTTATTTTCCCACCTTTCTAAGCTAATATAGTCCAGTTTTCAGGTTAGTGCTGAATTCAGGGCTGTGTTACAAGTTTCTGTGTTTGTCCATATCTTACTTGGATAGAAGGAAGTTTCTCTGTTCACTGTGAGAGAGGGAGCTTTGAGCAGCCTATCTGTCTCTGGAGGAGTGGTTTCAGCCCAGAAATTAGTAGTTTATTGGCCATTGTGGGCTAATTTATATCTCTTTCATTTCCCTGCTATGAAACCTGCATTTGCAAGGCTTTTGTGCTAGTATACAGCTCAGCAAGCTCCTGCCTGGTGTCCTGCAGAGTTCTACAGCATCAGAGAGACAAAAGAGAGACTTTGGAGTGATTAAGTATAATTTTTCTGCATTTTCTTGCTGCCTTTAGCTATTTCCACCTAAAACACAGATTTTCTAGAGTTTCTCTGATTTAAAACATTTGTTTCAGCTACATATTGTACTTATTTTACTGCCTGCACTTTAACAAAGTTGTTTTTGTGTTTAAATTACCTGTTTAACTGTTGTACACTACACACTCAAGTGTGATAGCCATGTCTGTGTATTTAAAGTGTTTTTTTTTTCTAAATAATTTTTATTTTTTTTGTTTGTAGACAAATTATGATACAGTAAATTTTAAATTACAATTCAAAATAAAAGAAAATAGTTAATAACTATAACAATATGTACAATATTTACAGGTGGTCCAATGAAAAGGATTAACCAATAAGGTTATAAAGAGGAATAATCTCATAGAACTAGTATAACCTTTACTGGCATATATTCACATAAGTTCATCTTAGTTTATGGCATTTCAATTTCATGTAGAAGAAATTCTGTCCTTTTGTAATGTGTCTATAAGTATCAAGATTTTATTCCAAGGATTGTCTGTCCAATATCTGGGAAAAAATCTTTCTTCTTTGACTTTTATTTCTTTCTGTGCAGATTCCTTTAATAGGGATATGAAGTCTTCATAACTTGGAGGAACAGTGGATTTCCATTTTCTTGTTATACATTTTCTGGCTACAGCCAGAATAGACCATAAAAGATATTGATCACTTTTACTCATAGTTACCGAATCATCTACATTCAAAAAAATTAAAGATTTTGTTAGAACAAATGTATCATTATAAATGGCTTGAAGAAATCTATTAATATCTTCCCAGAATTTTTTAATGCAATCATAAAATATATGTATACAATCTGCCTTACAGTTTACAGTACATCTCCAGCATGTGGGCTTATGGGCAGGGTCAAATTTGGCTATTTTATATGGTGTATAAAAGGCTCTATGTAAAAATTTCCATATGAAGATTTTCCATATCTGGAAGTTTGATGTTAGCTTAACTGACAACAAAAGGTCATTTATGCCTTCAGATGATAGATTTATTGTCAAGTCCTTTGTTAAGATGTTCACAACATTTTGACCTATTTTGGTTTTATACACTATTAAAATTTTGTATAATTTAGATATAGAAATTAGCTTATTATGATTTCCATAAATCGATTCTTGCATATATTTTATGAACTTAGGTATAGTATTAAAGCTTGAACCATTAATAATTCTATATAAATTGCTTGCATATTGTAGTATTTTTTGAAGTTCTGTTCTGTCTATTTCAGATATACTAAACTCATTTATTACTTGTTGGGTGGTTAAAGTACTGTGATTATTTAAGCATTGAAACCAGTAAATAAAGTTTTTGGATTCCCAATTAATGAGTATTTTTTCTTGGATTTTTTCTTTAAAATTCTTTGATGTTTTAAATGGTATTAAGAAATCGAACCATAATTTTATATCTGGATTTGTAATTATAAATTTTCTAAATAGATTATAAATATTATTCAGATATGATAAGTTAGTGGGCTTTGTTGTTTTATTTTGTAAGCTATGACATAGTACATGCCAAAATATGTTGTTATAATTCTCCAACTCCATATTTTTTAATATTTTGTTTTCATTTAAGAAGATAGTTAAATGTAAAATTTTCCATGCGGATGAATAATTTGGATTTACCCAATTTAGTATAAGTTTAATGATGGAAGCTTTAATATACGTTCCTATGTCTGGAAATTTAATTCCTCCCAAGTCCCAGGGTCTAATATGATGTGAGAATGCAATTCTATTCTTTTTTGGATACCAAAGAAAATCCATTAAAAGTTTCTGTATTGTCTTTATAACTTTTTTATCTGGTAAAATAGGGATTGCTAATGCTATATAGTTTATTTGTGGTAGTAATATCATTTTTATTAACTGTAACATATCTTCCAAGTTTAACATTAATTTATTCCAGCTATTAACTTGTTTTTGAATTAAATTGTGGATTTTATTATAATTTAAGGTCGTGGTAGTATCTATGTTCTCAGATATAAGAATTCCTAGATATTCTAGTGAAGAAACCTTTCCTCCAATTATTTGATATTTATTCAGATGCAAGTCATCTATTTTATTTAGAAGTATATGTTTTGATTTGGATTTATTGAAACAAAGACCTGAAATGGAAAAAAAATCTTCTACTTGTTTCTCTAATTCTTGCATGGACTCTTTATTCGGTCTTAAAGTCAGCAATATATCGTCAGCAAATAACATGATTTTAGAATTAAATTTATTGTAAAAGTTAATTCCTTCTATTTTTAGATCACTTCGTATTGCAGACGCAAATAATTCTATCACCAGGGCAAACAGGATGGGAGACATAGGGCAACCTTGCTTAGAGCCTTTAGTTATTTTGAAAGCTTCCGAGGTAAATGGGCCTAATTTTACATAAGCCAGGTTGTCTTTATATATATTCTTTATTAAATTTATAAAGTTTAATGGGAATTCAAAAAGCTCAAAAATTTTAAATAGATACTTCCAGTTTACCGAATCAAATGCTTTCTCTATATCTAATGTGATTATAAGAGCTTCTGAATTGTCTCTGTTCAAAGCTTCTATAATGGTTAAAATTCTCTGAATATTGTCATATGTGTGTCTTCCAAATATAAAGCCTGTTTGGTCTTCATTTATGACTTTAGTCAGGGATTTCTTAATTCTATTTACTAAAATAGACATAAAGATTTTATAATCATTATTAAGCAGAAAGATAGGTCTATATGAACTACATTGGGATGGATCGCTTTTATCTTTTTTTATAGGGGTAACTAGTGAATATTTCCAGGATGGTGGAGTAATCATTTGAGTTTGAATATCATTTATCATGTTATGAAGTAGAGAAATTGCTGAATTTGGAAAAAATTTATATAATTCCATTATTATTCCATCCATTCCTGGTGATTTGTTGTTTTTACTTACTTTAATTATATATTTTATTTCTTTTATGGAGATATGCTTGTCCAATTCTACTTTTAATTGGTCAGGTAGTTTTTTTATTAAGGAACTATTAAATTTCCGATCTGAAAATAAAATATTATTATCATTATTTCCATAATGCTTAGCATAATAGAACTTAAAAGCTTCAAGAATATCATTCACATCAGATACCTTTTTTCCCCTTTTCCTTCATGTATTATATTTATGATGTTATTTTCTAAGTTCTGCTTTTTAATTCTCATTGCTAGATTATGTAAGTGTTTTGGAGAAGTTAACATTGAAGCAAATTTTAGTTTTTCCAAAGCTAGATTTGTTTTATGAGTGAGGAATTCATTGTATTTTTTATTTAAATCTATAATTTTTTTTTTTTCCTGAGAATCTATTACATCATAAGAACTTGTATTTATTTCTGTTATTCATTTTTGTATGTTATGCAATTCAGATTCCCATTCCTTTGTTTTATTTTTAAACCATCCTATAATCTTGCCATACAAAAAGCCTTGAGTGTATCCCAAGTTATTATATTATTTGTATCGTTAATAGGATTTGTTTCTAAGAAATATTTGATTTCTGAATCTAGCCAAGGTTTAAACTCTTTTAATTTAAGGATGTAAGCTGGTATTCTAGTTATAGTGTTTAATCTTTTGAAATCAATTTGTAGTTTAAGAATTAAGGCATTATGGTCTGAAAGGGGACATGGGATAATAGAAAATTTTGTTATCCTACTGTTTAAATCAGAGGAGACCAATATTTTATCTATTCTTGTTTTAGTATTAAAGCGATAATCGCTATGTGTGTAACTTAATGAGTTAGAATCTTTAAAATTAAATGTATCTATTAGATTTAAGCTTTCTAACCATCTCTTGAAATATTTACTTACGGGTGTGAGACGTAACGTTCTTTTATTAGTTGTTTCAGAGTTATCTAGAATACAATTGAAATCTCCCCCCATTATTATCATACCTTTATTTACTTTGTTAATTAATTCTATGTGTTTTTTAACCGTAGACAATCCTATTCCAGGAATCCAGTAAATATTTATTAAAGTCCAAATTCTATTTTGATATTTTATTATTACAATTGATATTAACCCTTCTTTATCTTCGTGTTTGTAAATGATCTGAGGAATAACTACACTTTTTTCCATAAAATTATAACTCCTCTTGTTTTTTTTTTTGTAAAGGGAGTGAGAAAGAATTAGATAGTCACTAGGTTTCCATGTGAAATTATCATCTCTTTTAAAATGAGATTCTTGTATAAATATGATTTGTGCTTTTTGTAATTTCAAATATCTTAGAAAATTCGACCTTTTTATAGAATTATTTAAACCATTAATATTTATAGATAATAAAGTTGTGTCTGTCATTTTTTTAAATACTTATTTGTACTTTTGGATTGTTTGTTCTTGAAATTTTGTTTTACTTTGGAAATTAATGTGTTTTGAGTATTAGATTTATCCTTTCTTTTAAAAGTTATTTTGAAATGAATATATTTATTTCTATTTATGCTTAAAAAAAGTTTCAAATTGGACCACCGAAAAATGAAAAAGCTGAAAAACATTGCGTTAACATAAATTGAATAAACAATTAATGATATTACCATTCTAAATCCCAAACATGAAGTGTCTAGCACCTCAAATCTGTTTGGACTTAAAAGTTCAAACAGATTTACCCTCAATAATAATAGTTGCATTAATGAGGAAATGTTGCTTTAAATTGAGCTCCTCAAAAAAAATGAAAACTAAAACCAGAGAACAAGATACACTTATTATTTAAATAACATATATACCTAGTCTGTGAAGTTTTGTTCATTACTAATTAGATTCTAAAATGAGATATTATTTTAAATTACAAACAATTTTAAATAAGACATTTGTTAATTACTTTAACAATATATTAGATGTTCATTTTTCATTAATATTATGAAATTTTTGCAAATTACCAATTGTAAATAATATATTAGCAAATGTCAGTTCATTAATTATCATTAGTGATATTTAACATTGTTATTAATAACAAAAAGAAGTAGAGTGAGTATGATAGATAGATACTGTTTAAAATAAAAGAGATTTTTTTTACATGTTTTTAGATCTATATAAGGTATTACATCAGCATAGTAAAGTTAATTGACATATAGCTAACCACTTTATCAAAACCAATTAAAGTCTTTACAGACAATAATATTCATTTATAAGATTTAATATAATAACAGTTAGAATTAAAGCAATATTTATAGTGCTTTACATTAAAGCATTTTTTCATTCTTCAGTCAATGTCAGTTTTATAACTCTGATAATTCCACAATCTAACATTAATAAAATGTGTAAAAAATTTCACTCCTAAATTACTTATATGTGATCTTTTGTAGTTCTGTTATTAGTAAGTTATTATTCATAAGATTTTCTCTATTAAGTTCAATTTAAAGATCACACATATCAGAATATTGACTTCTGCTTATCACAAATGTAGTGAACGTCTGGTAACTAGTAAAAGGTCTCGACTTATATGTTAAAACTATAAAACAGAAAGGAGAAAGGTCAAAATTATAATTATACTTGCAAAGGAAATCTACCTTGATAATGGTGCAATAGCACTCTTGTCCCATAACTAATCATTTATAATAAACATTTTACGTATAGTACTTCTTTTATACAATAACAAGTATGATAAAGCAATCTTTAGATAAATGAAAGTATAATTCCCAGTAAGCTGACACTCAGGATCTTCACCTTCCCTTTTCCTTCCCTCTTCTTCCATTTCTATACAACTTAACAGCTATAAGAAACTCATCCAACCCAGTGTCGGTTAGATGTGTTCACAGAGCACATGTATTATACTTTTACCAGATACTCACCCATTAAGACACAACAGTATTTAAATGATTCACTATCTTTCTTGTTATAATAGAGTTGTCTTCAAAGCAGATCTAACGCTATACTTGCATGAGATATTAACTGAGATTGATAATAAACCATAAATTTTTAATAAAATACGAAAGAATATATGAAGTATGAGAATAATTGAAGCAAACGCTTCCTTTACTGTAATCAAAACAGCGGTGTTAAGGAAAGAACTCTGCGATAGTGTGTGTTTATACGCCATCTTGTGATCAGTAACTTAAATTGCATCTAAACATGCTAGGATATATCGCGTGCTTATGAATGTGGACGGTGAACAACTTTTCAGACAAAAAAACTGAAAAAGCCGAGCAGAAGGCTTATGAATCCTGTCCACCTTCAGATGATACTTTAATGTTCTAGATGCTTCCCAAAATGTTCACAAGTAATTCCATTTTATAATATTTTCATTAATATACTTTACATTAATTCAAATTAACAAATTGTAAATGTGTACCTCTAAGCTACATAAAAGCATTCACCAAGAACAACAATATTTATTCAGGCAATGATAGCGCACTATTCTGGTAACTAAATACTTGTATATGGAAGAAACAACAGTGTTAGAGAGGAAACTGCAACAGTGTGTATTTACACGCCATCTTCTGGCCAGTAACTTAAATTACATCTATGTACAGTTAAATATATTGTGTGCTATGTATGAAGCGGTGAACAACTTTTTAGATAAGGAAACTAAAAATAACTGAGCAGAAGGCTCATGGATGTTTTTTTTTTACTTTCAAATAATACAGTAATATACTGAATACATCTAAAATGTTCATGAGTGATTCTATTGTATAACATTTTTATCACAATACTCTACATCAAACTGAATCAATGAATTTTGAATGTGCACTTTTGAATAAATTATTTTGCACTGTTCTAGTAACCAAATACTTGTATAGAGAAGAAATAGCAGTGTTGAAGAAGAAAACTCTGTGATAGTGTGTATTTACACGCCATCTTCTGGCCAGTAACTTAAATTACATCTATGTATAATTAAATATATCACGTGCTATGTGTGAAGTGGTGAACAACTTTTTAGATAAGGAAACTAAAAATAACTGAGCAGAAGGCTCGTGGATGTTTTTTACTTTCAAATAATACAGTAATATACTGAATACATCCAAAATGTTCATGAGTGATTCTATTGTATAACATTTTTATCACAATACTCTACATCAAATTAAATCAATGAATTTTGAATGTGCACTTTTAAATAAATTATTTTGCACTATTCTAGTAACCGAACACTTGTTTAGAAAAGAGACAGCAGTGTTAAAAGGAAAACTCTGCAATAGTGTGCATTTATACGCTGTCTTCTGGCCAGTAACTTAAATTACATCCATGTACAGTTAAATATGTCACGTGCTATGTATGAAGCGGTGAACAACTTTTTAGATAGGGAAACTAAAAATAACTGAGCAGAAGGTTTGTGGATGTTTTTTTACTTTTAAATAATACAGTAATATACTGAATACATCTAAAATGTTCATGAGTGATTCTATTGTATAACATTTTTATCACAATACTCTACATCAAAATAAATCAATGAATTTTGAATGTGGACTTTAAAATAACTTAAATGTGATTACTAAAAATGATAATATTTATTCAATCATTGAAAGTGCCTTAATTTATCAACTGAGTAGTTGTAAAGAGAAAACCAATTAAAATGGCAGTTTATATTAAAAGTTTAGTGACAAAATAAAAAGAATGTCTAGTAGACTTCATTGGTTATTGTTTTTAAATATTTAGAGAATAAGTATATAGAGAATAAGTATTTAGAGAATAAGTAAATAGAGAATAAGTATATACTTCAGGGCTTTAATAAGTTATTAATTAGTACTAACATTTAAGTATTATATTAAACTAAACAATTAAGTAAGAAAAGAAAAAAGAAAAAAAAGAACTGCTTTATATTAGTGTATTAAAGAGTTTAGTTTTAATATATTATAATCATACCTTAGTTGATACTTTGAGAGAAATAGTATCATCAGAGTTCTTTTTGTCAGTCTTTTGTTTCTTTTTTTCTCTTGCCTCCGACCAAATATTTTTTCCTGGAGCCCTTTTTAAAGAAGATGAATTTAACCAGTCCATTTCTTCAGGTAGTGGAATTATGTTATTATTCTTTATGAAAGATGTGGCTTCCTCTATGCTATTGAATGTTATCATGTCATTGTTATATTGGATTCTTATTTTGGCTGGATAAGAGAGCTGCGCTTTGATTTTATGTTGTTTTAAAAGTTTTACTAATGGCCATGTTTTCTTCCTTATATCCAGAACTCTTGTTGAATAGTCATTATCAAATCTTAATAATGACTGTTTATACATAACAGGATTTTTCCTCCATGCAGATCTCAGTATAAGCTCTTTATCCATAAAAGAAAGAAATTTAACTACTATGGATCTTGGAGCTGATTTAGAAGAAATAGAAATTGGCTTACCGATAGCTCTGTGTGCCCTTTCTATCCCATAAGATAAGCCTTCTTTTAGTCCGAGAACTTCAGGAAACCAAGAGTTCAAGAATGAGATAATGTCGTCACCTTGGATTTCTCTGGAAGACCAAAAATCCTTATGTTTGTCCTTCTTTCTCTATTCTCTATATCATCAACTTTATTTATTAACCAAGTGTTCTGTTGTAGCAGAAATTGAGTATGTAGTTCACTTTCTTTTAACCTCCCATCAACATCACTTAAGGAAGTCTCAATGTCTGATATTTTTGTTTGTTGCTATTGTAAGATTTCTTTAAAACTTCTGTTTGTTTTTGGCAGTTATCTTTAAGACTTTCTAGATTTTCAGTAAATCTGTCCATTTTTAGCGATAAGTCCAGCAAAGTAGCAGATATCTGCTGCATCTCTTTTTTTATAATAGAGTCTGAGTGTGAATTCTTGGAGTTACTCATCTTCAAACAGTTTGGAATGTCCTCTGTAGTATTTGACAGGAAAATTTCAGAATTTTTTCTTCAAAATTGGTAGTTTTGTTATAAATTACTTCATCTTCGATATTTACCCAAAATTTTTTAAATATATTTAGTTTTTCCTGTATTTTCTAGTATGAGTATGAAGAGCTCAAAATCAAGCTGCTCTCAGTTAGCCATTAGGCTCCGCCCCTACCCTTAAAGTGTTTTTTTTTTATTGTATCTGCTTTATTTTCTAAATAATAAAAACATGTACTTATTTTCCCACCTTTCTAAGCTAATATAGTCCAGTTTTCAGGTTAGTGCTGAATTCAGGGCTGTGTTACAAGTTCCTGTGTTTGTCCATATCTTACTTGGATAGAAGGAAGTTTCTCTGTTCACTGTGAGAGAGGGAGCTTTGAGCAGCCTATCTGTCTCTGGAGGAGTGGTTTCAGCCCAGAAATTAGTAGTTTATTGGCCATTGTGGGCTAATTTCTATCTCTTTCATTTCCCTGCTATGAAACCTGCATTTGCAAGGCTTTTGTGCTAGTATACAGCTCAGCAAGCTCCTGCCTGGTGCCCTGCAGAGTTCTACAGCAGCAGAGAGACAAAAGAGAGACTTTGGAGTGATTAAGTATCATTTTCTGCATTTTCTTGCTGCCTTTAGCAATTTCCACCTAAAACACCGATTTTCTAGAGTTTCTGTGATTTAAAACGTTTGTTTCAGCTACATATTGTACTTATTTTCTGTCTGCACTTTAACAAAGTCGTTTTTGTGTTTAAATTACCTGTTTAACTGTTGTAGGCTACACACTAAAGTGTGATAGCCATGTCTGTGCATTTAAAGTGTTTTTGATTGTATCTGCTTTATTTTCTAAATAATAAAAAAATGTACTTGTTTTCCCACCTTTCTAAGCTAATATAGTCCCGTTTTCAGGTTAGTGCTGAATTCAGGGCTGTGTTACAAGTTTCTGTGTTTGCCCATATCTTACTTGGCTAGAAGGAAGTTTCTCTGTTCACTGTGAGAGAGGGAGCTTTGAGCAGCCTATCTGTCTCTGGAGGAGTGGTTTCAGCCCAGAGATTAGTAGTTTATTGGCCATCTTGGGCGAATTTCTATCTCTTTCATTTCCTTGCTATAAAACCCGCATTTGCAAGGTTATTGTGCTAGTATACAGCTCAGCAAGCTCCTGCCTGGTGCCCTGCAGAGTTCTACAGCAGCAGAGAGATAAAAGAGAGACTTTGGAGTGATTAAGTATATTTTTTCTGCATTTTCTTGCTGCCTTTAGCTAAGTCCGCCTAAAATGCCAATTTTCTAGAGTTTCTGTGATTTAAAAAGCTTGTTTCAGCAACATATTGTACTTATTTTACTGTCTGCACTTTAAAAAACTTGTTTTTATGTTTAAATTACCTGTTTAACTGTTGTAGGCTACACACTGAAGTGTGATAGCCATTTCTGTGCATTTAAAGTGTTCTTTTGATTGTATCTGCTTTAGTTTCTGAAAAAAAAAATATACTTGTTTTCCCGCCTTTCTAAGCTGGTATAGTCAAGTTTTCAGGTTAGTGCTAAATTCAGGGCTGCGTTACAAGTTTCTGTGTTTGCCCATACCTTACTTGGATAGAAGGACGTTTCTCTGTTCACTGTGAGAGAGGGAGCTTTGAGCAGCCTATCTGTCCCTGGAGGAGTGGTTTCAGCCCAGAAATTAGTAGTGTATTGGCCATTTTGGGCTAATTTTTATCTCTTTCATTTCCCTGCTATAAAACCCGCATTTGCGAGGCTTTTAGGCTAGTATACAGCTCAGCAAGCTCCTGCCTGGTGCCCTGCAGTGTTCTACAGCAGCAGAGAGACAAAAGAGAGACTTTGGAGTGATTAAATATAATTTTTCTGCATTTTCTTGCTGCCTTTACCTAATTTCGCCTAAAACGCCAATTTGCTAGAGTTTCTGTGATTTAAAAAGCTTGTTTCAGCTACATATTGCACTTATTTTACTGCCTACACTTTAACAAAGTCATTTTTGTGTTTAAATTACCTGTTTAACTGTTGTACACTACACACTCAAGTGTGATAGCCATTTCTGTGTATTTAAAGTGTTTTTTTATTGTATCTGCTTGATTTTCTGAAAAAAGACAAAAAAACAAAAAATATACTTGTTTTTCCACCTTTCTAAGCTAGTATAGTCCAATTTTCAGGTTAGTGCTGAATTCAGGGCTGTGTTACACGTTTCTGTGTTTGCCCATACTTTACTTGGATAGAAGGAAGTTTCTCTGTTCATTGTGAGAGAGGGAGCTTTGAGGAGCCTATCTGTCCCTGGAGGAGTGGTTTCAGCCCAGCAATTAGTAGTTTATTGGCCATTTTGAGTGAATTTCTATCTCTATCATTTCCCTGCTATAAAACCCACATTTGCAAGGTTTTGCGCACCAGGCAGCGCTGGTTAGCTAGGGTATAACTATTCCCGGCTCCGCAAAGCCTACTCTTCAAATTTTCCCTTGGAACTAGACACATTTGTAACTTAAACACTCAAACCATTCACTTCTCATCCCGGCACTTGCTCAAAACACATAGGAAGCACTAATAATCCTTAGCACTAGACCTGACCCCCCTATACTGTACAGGACAAGGCTCTCTATTTGACCTTACCAGCCAATCAGTAAAACAGTTCACTGTACCTATCCAGGCATGTCCAAAGGGCAGTTTCAGGGGTACTCTCTGGTCCAACTGGGGAATCTGGGCATTTTGAAGCAATGTTACAATTGCCTCATTTACACAGAGAAACCTCTCCTCCTTCCACCAAACACTAATACATGTGAGAGATGCAATTATACAGCCATACTGGAGGCTAAGCTCTCTCAACCCAAGACTGGACTAGGCAGTCAAGAGGAGAAGGGTATTACTTGCATCACACCACCAGTCTCACATAGACCTATGAAACCAGCACTGGCAAAAAACACACATAAATACACAAAAACATACTCGGAGGCTCTAAATAAAAATCTGCAAAAGCAAAAGAGACCTCCAAAGCAGACATCCAAGCAACCTCCACCCCCCCCAACACAAACCATGAAACACATACTTCACAAAACCAGTGTGCCACACAATCACAGCCCTTAAGGCAAAATAACATACCCAACACACTAGTAATATGTGACTCTATAGTCAGGCACACTGACGTCCTACTCACTAGGCTGAACAAGGAGAAGGTTACTGTTAGCTGCCTGTCAGATGCCAGGATCCACCACATAACACAAGCACTCAGGTCACTCCAGAACAAGTACAAATATGACTCTGTCATTGTCCATGTTGGTGTGAATGACCTGAGCCGTACCTCCCTGGACTACATGAAAAGAGACATGGAGGAGCTCTCTGGTCATGTAGCCGAGGCCAGTATGACCCTGACCCTGAGTAGCATCCTGCCTTCACCAAGAATGATACCATGGTATAGAAAAAAAATTATCAATTTCAACAATTGGCTAAGCTACTGGTGTCATTCAAAGGGGATCCAGTGTCTGTCAGCCTGGGATGACATGCTCGACAAGCCACGTTGCTTCGCTAGAGACTGCTTGCACCTGACACCCTTAGGCTTTCGAATACTGGCCAAGGCTCTTGCCACCCCACCCCATAGTGCCTTTTTTAGGCAAGGCTCAAAAGACAAACCCACTGCCGTAAATAGCACAAGTAACAAAAAACTGAGAGTAATGCTACTCAATGCCAGAAGTCTAAACCTCAAAATGCACCCACTCGAGGCACTCCTCAGTATGGAGAAAATCAATATATGTGCAGTAACAGAAACCTGGTTTAAGGCTCCAGAGAGCACCCCAGCACTACCAGGGCACAACTCATACCATACATTTCGGCCACAAAACCCAGACCGAAATACAAAAGGCGGGGGCGTATCACTATTCATCAAGGATACCCACACCTCCAGGTTAGTGGCACAGCATGATGCTTCAGAGATCATCCACGTGCAACTAGCAACGAGCAAAACTGCTAATCAAATTACAACTTGCTACAGATCACTCACCATGTCCCAGGATCCCCACTCCACATTCATGAAAACACTGGGAAACATAAAGATCCTACCAAACACCTTGATATTGGGTGATTTCAATTACCCAAACATTAACTGGGAGAACTACTCAAGTACAAACTCCCTTGCCCAACATTTCCTAGAATTTATACACTCAAATGCCCTGAATCAACTGGTCAACACCCCCACCAGAGGTGACAACATATTGGACCAGGTCATCACCAACATGGGCGACCGGTGTTCCACACCGGAGGTCAATCCCTCGCTGGTTAGAGCTGACCATAAACAAATCACTCTGGATATCCACATTCCGCCACAACCCCTGGTCAAAGAAAACACCCTGAAAAACTTTTCAAAAGCAAACTTCACGTTACTTAAGACCGAGGTGGGAAGTTTCAAAGCCCCCATGCTAAAGGATAACGCTTTCCAAGCTGCAAAATCCTTTACTAATGCACTCTACTGGCACCTACAAGAATGCATGGATCATGCTATCCCAAACAAAACCAAGACTCACTCCTCCAAGAAAAGGAAACCAGTCTGGTGGACCCCTGCCATAAGCAAGCTATACAATAGAAGGAGGAAACTAGTACCGTAAAGAGTAAAATCCCAAGAAGGGAAGTCTTCCCTGATCAGTATCAGCAAGAAACTACATTCCGTCATAAAATCATCCAAGGCCAGCTTCGAAAAAAATTGCCATGGACTCCAAAGATAACCACAAGGCATTCTTTAGCTATATCAAGAATCTAAGTGGCAATTCTCAGATCTGCTCAGAGTTAGTGCAAAATGGCACAAAATACACTGAAACGACAGATACAGCCAACATCCTGGTTCAGTGCAAACTTCACCCCCCCTCTCACCCCAAAAGGGCCCATAACTATACCAGAAGAATGTAGTGCCCCTGAAATCACAGGCACTCAGGTTAAAACAGCCCTCTCCAAAGCCAAAAACACAGCATCAATGGGACTGGACGGTGTCCCAGGCTGCATCCTACATGAGCTCAAAGATGAACTAAGCCCTCACCTAAACACACTGTTTAAACTCAGCCTCCCCACAGGTTACATGCCCACAGAGTGGCACACAGCAACGGCTATTCCGCTCCACAAAGGTGGAGCCACAACAGCCCCGGAAACTATTGCCCTATAAGCCTGACTAGCTTGGTCTGCAAAGCTATGGAGCGCATCATCATGGATCTCATTAACAGAGACATAGGAAACCTCCAAACACTGGACCCTACCCAGTTCGGCTTTGTTAAGGGCAGATCATGCCTCCTAAACCAGGTGGACTTCCTTGAGACAGTTACCAAGGCTAAAGACAAGGGAAAGGTGGTCCACACAGCCTACCTAGACCTTGCAAAGGCCTTCAACATCATTACCCACTCAGGTATTATAGACAAGCTCATCAGCCTGAACATAAACCCCTACATCACGAGATGGGTTGCCAACTGGCTCATGGAAAGAACCCACATGGTAAGAGTTGCAGGAGCTAGGTCTGACTCTAAACCTAGTTACAAGTGGCATTCCCCAGGGCTCAGTCCTAGGACCCCTCCTGTTTGGCATATACTTCTCAAAGGTACAGGCAAGCACAGGAGGACTATGACTGACACAGACTACTGCAAACTAGGGGCTATAACTGACTCTCCGGCTGACACAAACATCCTCCAAAAGGGTCTCACTGAGACAGATACCGGGTGTCAAAACCATGGCCTCAAGCTAAATGCCAAAAAGTGCATAGTCATCCCCTTTGGCAAAAACAAAGTACCTACAAACTACCACATAGGTGGTAGCCCCCTAAATACGGAAGACATAATAAGGGATCTGGGGACCCAAGTAGATAGTAACCTCTCCTTTGATAAACACATTGCCAAAGTGGTTAGAATATCCTTCTATGTGGCCCACCTAATCACAAAAGGGTTTGCATCCAAATCAAAAGAGGTCATTGGGCCCCTCTATGCATCAGTCATCATACCCATCATAGAGTACAAATACCTTACAAGACACCAGCAACAACTGGAAAGACCACAGAAGTACCTCACCAAGAGGATCACTGGCCTCAAGCAGATGCCCTATGCAGCTCGACTGAAGAAACTCCAGCTGTACTCAGTTGTATACCGGCTATCTCTGCCTGACATACAAGGCCATGTCCAACCCAGAACTGATGGACATGCTCCACCAAAACAAAACCATATCCACTCGAGCCACACGCTCCAGGGATCTAAACCTCACCACAACAATAAATAGGACATGCTGGAGGGATAGATTCCTGTCCCAGAGACTTCCCATGCTCTGGAACAATATTCCAATCTACATTAGGCAGAGCTCCTCACTAATCCTCTTTAAGAGAAACCTTGATAAGTGGATGGGAAACAGAAAGTTTACCCCAGGGATCACTTCAATGGTTCTGCTGGACAGAGGCACAGGGAACTAATCTAAGGGGGCAGCAAAAGCCAACACATTCCGGCTAGGCTTATAAATGCCTTCAGGCAGATGGCCTAGTACCTACCTATGAACCTATAAGTGGAATAAAGCTGCTGGGGTGAGATAAGGAAAAACTGAAATTTAGGATACTTGGAAGAAAATGGAGAAATTTGTAGTTCTGGGACCGCTCTTCTTTGGCATCTACTTCTCTGAAGTACAGGCCAACACTAAGGGACTCTGGCTAACAAAGTTCGCAGATGACTGCAAACCGGGAGTCATTAGTGAATCCCCAAATGATGTGGATATTCTACAAAAGGGCCTTACAGAAACAGATGCTTGTTGCCAGAACCATGGGCTCAAGCTTAATGCCAAGAAATGTATTGTTATCCCCTTTGGGAAAAAACATGTACCCATGAATTACCACATAGGTGGAAGTACACTAAACACTGAAAGTGTGCTGAGAGACTTAGGGACACAGGTGGACAGTGGTCTCACCTTTGATAACCACATCACCACAACAGTCATGAAATCCTTCTATGTGGCACACCTAATCGCTAAGGGATTTTCAACCAGAAAAAAGGAGGTCATTGTCCCACTGTACTCATCTTTCATTAGACCCATTAGAGTACAACGCCCCATTTGGTATGTACCTCACAAGACATCTGCTGCAGCTGGAAAGGCCGCAGAAATACCTCACTGAAAGAATCACAGGCCTAAAGCAGATGCCCTATGCTGACCATCTAAAAAAACTCCATCTATACTCTGTGGCATATTGTCTACTCAGAGGTGATCTCTGCTTAACATACAAGGCCATGTCAGACCCTGAGCTGTTGGACATACTCCACTTAAAGAAATCTCAATCCCTCAGAGCCACATGCTTCAGCAATCTAAACCTTGTCATCACAATGAACAAAACATGCTGGAGGGATGGGTTCCTAACCCAGAGACTCCCTATACTCTGGAACAGACTGTCCATACATGTCAAGCAGAGTGCATCCTTGGTCCTCTTCAAAAGGAACCTTGACGACTGGATGGGAGATAGGAAATTCACTCCAGGGATCACATCAGTCGCCCTGCTAGACAGGGGCCCAGGAAAGTAAATATTGTGGGAAGAAATATCCAAGGAATTGTTATGGCTAGGCTTGTATAGGCCCTAGGGCCGATAGCCTACTACCAACCTATAAACCTATGAACTAAGAAATGAAGAGAAGATATCACAGCTGTGCAAGCAACTTGTCATTTGTGTTTAAGGTGTTTATAAGTCCTGTGTCTTATACAGATGATACTGACTTGAAGATTTCACATTATCCTGGTGATAGATATCTAGCAACAAAATGGCCCTACACAGATAATACCCCCATTAAGAAGCTCCCTTCTTATTCTAATCATTGTCCTTTTTTATTTTAAAATCCCAATAAAATCCTACCTATCAAAACAATCCTGCCCTTGCACCATTGTGATTACTAAGGCTCCTTCTTATGTAGCAAAATCAAGTAAGCATAATAACTGGATAAATACACATATGCCTTATCTACTGTCTGCATAGTAAAACTTCAGTGTGTCTTTATGTATAAACTGTAATATAATGCTGAATGATCTTTAGATGTGCGTAATTACTATGCTATAGATATTGTATAGTGTACTTAATGTGATCAACTGTGAAATTATATATATATATATATAAAAATAACTCAGTCTGCTTGTGTGTTTCGGCTTTTCCCAGTTAGGGGTCGCCACAGCGGAACTCCGGTCCGCTAATGATTGGTAGTTGAGTTTTTACGTGCCAAGTTACCAGCCCTGACACACAACCTTCAACAAAGGTACGCCCATTCACGCATGTCTCCACGCAGAAGACGCTCTAGCTGAGAATCGAACCGGACAACGTCTTACTCTGAGGCAACAACACTACCGCAGCACCACCACCGCAGGTATATAAAAATAACTCAGCGTTACTTACTATATTTTATTGGTAGCTCATGTTAATTCCTTGTGAACAAGTATGTAATGTGAAACATTTCTCCATGTGCCTCTGCTGAAAGGGGACTTTCCCAGTAATCAAAGATAAATAAATAAACAAATAAATAAGTTGTGTCTTATTGTGCATCAAATTTGAGGTTTTTGGCAAAGAAACAACCCACACATCAAGGTAGCCATGCTTTCTTGACTAGGTGTCATTAAAAAAATCTTTGATGATCAAACTCTACAGAAATCTCCAGGTCTCTGCTTGTAAGATCCTATAGCTGATTGTTACTACTATGTTAACAAAATTTAATAAATTGTTTTCTAGACCTGAGGATCTTTTCTCCCCGGGTCTCTGCTGAAAATAAGCCAAAAGCTCAGCCAGACTAACCCAGTTAACAAACGTAAAGTAAATAAATAAAATAAATAAACTGTTACTATACAGAGCGAGAGTGTTTACTGGCATGCTAGATGTATCCATCTTTTAATGTGTGGTATCATTTATACTTGAAAGTGCAGCATAGGTTGGGGTGAAAGGAAGCTTGACTCAAATGACAGATTTAATTCATTTGGAGTATCTGTCCGGCTCTTAGTCTTTCCAAAAGCAGCTTAATTTAGGTAGGATTTGTAGCAGAAAAGCAGACAATGCTCATAATAGGGTGTTTAGATTCTGGCAAAGAATACAAACTGAAGAGTCGATGAAAAACAATTTAGTGACACCATCAAGAGATTATGAAAGTAAGCAGCAATTTGGAGTACGCCAAAGTGAATAGGCAAAGCAGTCTACAGAGAAGAAAGTTAAAAAAATAATCTTCTGAGTACACACTATGTTGTGAGAAGGGGAAAGTTTAGCTGGAAAAGGAAATCACATCAGTATGGCTTACCCTGCAAGTAGAACAAACGAAACATAATCATAAACACAGGTAATATTAAGGGATATTAATAATATAAAAATTCTCAATAAAATTTTATATATATATAAATATATATATATATATATATATATATATATGTATATATATGGGTCTACTTTCATACACGAGCGTCTGAATCACCGACACACATCCCGACCCCAAACAACCGACAACACACCACACCGACACAACATACCGAACAACAAAACACCGACACAAAATACGCCAAATACACAAGCACACAACAACACATCCACTAACCTAAACCTAAACCCTAACCCTAACGTCCGACACTATCGCACACTTCACCTACCTGCACCCTAACCCTAACTCACTTACCCACCCTAACCCAAGCACCGACACCATCGCACACTTCACCTACCTGCACCCTAACCCTAACTCACTTACCCACCCCTAACCCAAGCACCGACACCATCGCACACTTCACCTACCTGCACCCTAACCCTAACTCACTTACCCACCCCTAACCCAAGCAACGACACCATCGCACACTTCACCTACCTGCACCCTAACCCTAACTCACTTAACCCGTCCCAAAACTACAGTCCCTCACTATCACACACTTACCTAACCCGAACCCTACCTCCGACACAAACACACACTCACCTGTCCCACAGCCTAACCCGACATCCCACAATTTCGCACACTTACCTGACCGCTCCTAACTCCGTAACTGTCGCACACTTATCATGTCACGATCGCACATTTCCCTTGTCGGTCTTTCCGCTGTCGGCGAATCTCCCAGTCGGTAAACCTACCTGTCGGTCGTTTAGTCTCCTCTTCCCGCGTGTCGGCGAATCGTCAGTTCGGTCTCCCGAAGTAGACCCATATATATACACTGTAGTGTGACCCTGGAGTTAGTATATATAGTAAGGGGAGTGTGGGGGGCAGCATAGCCCCCCCCCCCCACATAGTTTGGATATATATTATCTTCTGGAAAGAGTTATTCATTTGAGTTGTAAGAATGCATGTTTATGATTTACAACATTTCAAATAGGTGGGGGGCTACATCTCCCACGCCCCACACCCTCCCTTACTATATATACTAACTCCAGGGTCGCACTACAGCAGGGAAGAGGGCATATACCTTTTGATGAAATGAGTTTCGGTCAAATGAGTTTTCAGTGACGTGAGCTTTCAGTGAATTGTGCTCAGGGAATTGATTTTCAGTGAAATGAGACTTCTATCAAATAAGTTTCAGTCAAATGTGCTTTCTCGAAGTTCCACATTGAAAGAGTCTGTCACACATTCAGTGTTAGGAATGTTTTTAAGTAAAATCCATGGTAATTAGAAATGAATCATATTAATTTATTAAAAGATCTTCTTTATAAGTAAAACCAGCATAATTTAACCATCCTATGGCCTTCCTAGGTGAAGTTGTTAGTAAGCCATTAGTGTGTGTTCCACATTTTGCCCATTAGTTCCACATTATGATGGCGAGTGTTCCTCATTTTGGAGATGGAAGGTTGAGAGCTATCTATATATATATATATATATATATATAAAATCTATGGGTTGGTGTCATAAGCATGAAATTGCAAAAGACGGAAACCCACACTATCAAACTCAAAATACTTAAAACATATTTAATATAAGGGCAAGCCCCCTGCGCAATCCATGTGGAAGGCTGCACCCGCACATTTCCTGCTTATTATATATAACAACTGTGTGGTCGCACAAAATGAAGGAAGGGCAAATTCCCATTTTTGGTGTTTTCAGTTAAAACTACTTTGGATATCAGTTTGAGCTTATAATATAAACCCATATATATATTAGTATCCCTGCAATATTACACGTGCAACATTTAATATATATATATATATATATATATATATATATATATATATATATATATATATATATATATATATATATATATATATATACACACACACACACACATACATATGTATATATAATATCAGAAAGTTGTCATATATGAAATATCCCAAGATTTTGTTAATGTATCCATGGTCCAAGGTCCTAAATTAATATATAGGTTCACAGGTAGGTACTAGGCTATCTGTCTGAAGGCATTTATAAGCCTAGCCAGAATTTGTTGGCTTTCACCGCCCCCTTAGAATAGTTCCCTGTGCCTCTGTCCAGCAGAGCCACTGAAGTGATCCCCGAGGTAAACTTTCTGTTTCCCATCCACTCGTCAAGATTTCTTTTGAAGAGTGTTAGCGAGGAGCTCTGCCTGATGTAGATTGAGATCTTGTTCCAAAGCATGGGAAGTCCCTGGGACACGAATCTATCCCTCCAGTACTTCCTATTTATTGTTGTGGTGAGCTTTAGATCCCTAGAGCATGCGGCTCGCGGGGATAAGGTTTTCTTTAGGTGGAGCATGTCCATCAATTCTGGGTTGGACATGGCCTTGTATGTCAAGCAGAGATCACCTCTGAGTAGGCGGTATGCAACCGAGTACAGCGGTAATTTCTTCAGTTGAGCTGCATAGGGCATCTGATTGAGGCCAGTGATCCTCTTGGTGAGGTACTTCTGTGGTCTTTCCAGCTGTTGCAGGTGTCTTGTAAGGTACATCCCAAATGGAGCATTGTACTCTATGATAGGTCTGATGAGTGATGAGTAGAGGGGTACAATGACCTCTTTTGATCTGGATGCGAACCCTTTTGTGATTAGGTGAGCCATGTAGAAGGATTTTCTAACCACTTTGGCAATGTGATTATCAAAGTTGAGATTACTATCTACTTGGGTCCCCAGATCCCTTATTACATCTTCTGTATTTAGGGGACTACCACCTATGTGGTAGCTTGTGGGTACTTTCTTTTTTCCAAAGGGGATGACTATGCACTTTTTGGCATTTAGCTTGAGCCCATGATTTTGATACCGGGTATCTGTCTCAGTGAGACCCTTTTGGATGATGTCTGTGTCAGCCGGAGAGTCAATTATAGCCCCTAGTTTGCAGTCATCTGCAAACTTGGTCAGCCATAGTCCTCCTGTGCTTGCCTGTACCTCTGAGAAGTATATGCCGAGCAGGAGGGGTCCTAGGACTGAGCCCTGGGGAACTCCACTTGTAACCGATTTACAGTCGGACCTAGCTCTTGCAACTCTCACCATGTGGGTTCTGTCTGTGAGCCAGTCGGCAACCCATCTTGTGATGTAGGGGTTTATGTTCAGGCTGGTGAGCTTGTATATAATACCAGAATAGGGAATGGTGTCAAAGGCCTTTGCGAGGTCTAGGTAGGCTGTGTGTACCACCTTTGCCTCATCTATAGCCTTGGTAACTGTCTCAAAGAAGCCCACCTGGTTTAGGAGGCATGATCTGCCCTTAACAAAGCTGAACTGGATAGGGTCCAGTGTTTGGAGGTTCCCAATGTCTCTGGTAATGAGTTCCATGATGATGCACTCCATAGCCTTGCAGACCAAGCTAGTCAGGCTTATAGGGTGATAGTTCCTGGGGTCTGTTGTGGCTCCACCTTTGTGGAGCAGAATAACCGCTGCTGTGTGCCACTCTATGTGTAAGTAGCCTATGGAGAGGCTGAGTTTGAACAGTGTGTTTAGGTGAGGGGTTAGTTTGTCTTTGAGCTCATGTAGGACGCAGCCTGGGACACCGTCCGGTCCCATTGATGCTATGTTTTTGGCTTTGGAGAGGGCTGTTTTAACCTGAGAGTCTGTGATTTCAGGGACTCTACATTCTTCTGGTATGGTTATGAGCCCTCTTGGGGGTGAGAGCGGGTTGAAGTTTTCGCTGAACTTGTCTGCCAGGATGTTGGCAATATGGGTCGGTTCAGTGTATTTTGTGCCATTCTGCACTAACTCCGAGCAGATCTGAGCATTGCCACTTAGATTCTTGACATAGCTAAAGAATGCCTTGTGGTTATCTTTGGAGTCCTTGGCAATTTTTCTTTCAAAGCTTGCCTTGGATGATTTTATGAGGGATCATAGTTTCATGATACTGATCAATGATGTCTTCCCTTCTTGGGATTTTACTCTTTTCTGTACTAGTTTCCTCCTTCTATTGTATAGCTTGTTTATGGCAGGAGGCCTCCAGACTGGTTTCCTTTTCTTGGAGGAGTGAGTCTTGGTTTTGCTTGGGATGGCATGATCCATGCATTCTTGTAGGTGCCAGTAGAATGCATTAGTAAAGATTTTTGCAGCTTGGTCAGCATTATCCTTCAGCATGGGGGCTTTGAAACTTTCCACCTTGGTCTTAAGTAACGTGAAGTTTGCTTTTGAAAAGTTTTTCACGGTGGTTTTCTTGTCCGGGGGTGGGGGCGGAATGTGGATATCCAAAGTGATTTGTTTATGGTCAGATCTAACCAGCGAGGAGTTGACCTCCGATGTGGAACACCGGTTGCCCATGTTGGTGATGACCAGGTCCAATATGTTGCCACCTCTGGTGGGAGTGTTGACCAGCTGAACCAGGGCATTTGAGTTTAAAAATTCTAGGAAATGTTGGGCAAGGGAGTTAGTACTTGAGTAGTTCTCCCAGTTAATGTTTGGATAATTGAAATCACCCAATATTAGGGTGTTTGGTAGGACCTTTATGTTTCCCAGTGTTTCCAGGAATGTGGAATGGGGGTCCTGAGACATGGTGGGTGATCTGTAGCAAGCTACAATTTGAATTGCAGTTTTGCCCATTGTTAGTTGCATGTGGATGATCTCTGAAGCATCGTGCTGTGCCACTAACCTGGAGGTGTGGGTA
>NC_056726.1:562694282-562714282 GCF_019279795.1 Protopterus annectens | reverse complement strand
TAGGGTTGCCACCTTTTCAGATGGCCAAAGTGGGACATCTTTGGGACACACCAGTTTTTACAGGCCGACACATGCCCATGGTCAGTACAAAGGTTAGTACTTTACTTTTATGCCTACATGACAGCTTATTCTTTTAGCGATGTAGTTGCTTATTCTGTTTCTTGTAACATTTAGGTAGTTTAGATACAGAATTAGCTATTTTATTGAACTATTACATAAAATATGGGACATAATTATGTCCTACAATCACAGGATATTTAACATTTTTAATAGTTTTGGTAAGGGCACTACTGCCCAGAGAGGGACTGTCCCTCACAAAGTGGGACAGATGGTAACCCTAACCATTGGGCTAGGCTTAGCAAAGGGCAGCGGTACACTAACATGCTGCGTTTCGCTTCCACTTGGTAAACAATCAACACTACAATGGAATACAGGCACTGGGTTTTAAATGTCATTTGTTCGAGGGATGGGGACTCAATATTCAGCTACGTGCCTTTGTGTTTACTTTTTATTTTGGTGTTCGCAAAACTGTCTTGTATGCTTTCCATACATTTCAGTATCCACGGACACTGACAGGAGTGATTGTTATTAGAGGCAGGCTGTACTAGTCAGCATTTTAGGTTGCGCGTCTGCAGCTGACATATTCACGCCTCCGTGCAGTGCTTAGGCACACCTCTCTGCACTCGCACTCATTTCCTATGCACGTGGACATTGTGGCAGAACACCAGAACTCACAAAGGCTGAAATCAGACTAAAAAACTTCACCAAGGCAAACTATACTCTCCTAGGAGAAGGTGTAAATGCATTCCAAGCCCCACCTCAAGCTGGAAGTGTAACTACCCTGAAGTTTATACTAAAGCCCTGTACAATCACTTTCATAAATGTATAAACTCAGCCATACCAGAAAGAATCAAAGTTAGAGCCCCAAGTAAAAAACAAACCGTCATGGTGGACATCCAACATCAACAAACGCTACAATAAACACAAAAATTTGTTGTCCAAGAATACAAAAGCAAGACCCCAACAATGGAAAAGCACCTTCCTCAGCCTCAACAGGCAAATAAGACACCTTGTCAAATTCTGCAAGGGCTGCTTTGAGAGAAAGTTAGCAAGAACAGCCAAGAATAACCACAAGGCCTTTTACAGCTGCATATGTAACCTAAAGGGTAGGACTCAAGCATGTGCAGAACTAGTGACAAATGGTATCACACACACTGGCCCCACAGAGATAGCAAACCTGCTAGTGGACAGACGTGGTGAAAATTTTACTCCCTTATCCCCTCCAAAATTATCACAGACCTTGCCTCAAGCTACCCCCCCACCACCCTACATATCTGAAGAGCAAGTCATTAAAGCCCTGTCCAAAGCAAAAAACACAGCCACTATACTCAGGCTGTCTTCTAAGCAGGCTAAAGCAAGAAGTAGCATCACCATCAAGTACCTTTTCAATCATAGCCTAGCCACAGGGTTTGTTCCTGCGGAATGGAGAACAGCAACAGTTATTCCACTCCACAAAGATAGCCTAGCAACAGGCCTGGATATTACAGACCCATAAGTGTGACCAGCCTCATCTCTAAGGCCATGGAACGTATCATTATGAACCTCATAAATAAAGACATAGGTGACCTCCAAACCCTGGATCAAACCCAATTTGGCTTCGTCAAGGGCAGATCCTGCCTGTTAAATCTGGTCAAGTTCTTTGAAAATGTGACCACAACCATTGATGAGGGCAAATCTGTGCACAGAGTATACCTCTACTTAGCAAAGGCTTTCAGCACAATCCCACACTCGGGTATTACCAATAAACTTTGCAAACTGAATGTAAAGCCCTTTGTTGTAACACGGGTTACCAAACAGCTCACAAACCAGACATGCACTATCAAAGTGGGTGACTCCACATCAACCAGCAGACCTGTCACCAGTGGCATGCCACAGTGGTCAGTGCTAGATCCCTATGGCTTGGTATATACTTCTCAGAAGTTTAAGCCAAAACTAAGGGGTTGTGTCTGACCAGATATTTGGACAGCTGCAAACTGGATGCAATTATTGAATCCCCAAATGATGTCACTATACTCCATGAGATTGTTATGCAGACCAACGACTGATGCCATAGTCATGGTCTCCAACTGAATGCAAATAAGTGAATCATCATTCACTTAAGCAAAACAATGTCCCTTCACACTATCAAATCAACCACAATACCTTAAGTACCCAAGAAGTGGTAAAGGATCTGGGATCTCAAGTTGACTGAAACCTCAACTTTGGCCACCGTGTGTCTATGTAGTAAGGAAGGCTTTATAAGTAACACACTTGATTAGTAAAGGCATTGCCTCGAGGCTATAACCCCTCTATACTGTGCACTAATCTGGCCCATAACTGAGTACAGTGGTCCATTCTGCATGTGCCATACAAAGCACTTGCAGCAACTGGAGAGACTTCAGAGGTTTCTAACAAACAAGATCAAGAGACTCTAGCACATCCCTTACACAGACTGACTAAAGTCCCTGTCACTATACTCTGTATCATATAGGCTTTTTAGGGGAGACTTGTGCCTGGCTTACAGAGCAATCACAGACCCCAATTTTATGAAGTTGCTGCACATCCGTACATCAAATGAGAATATAGCTACTCATTCCAGGGACCCAAAAATGGCCTGTGACTTAACTAGGGCATGCTGGAGGGACAGATTTGTCTCCCAGCAACTGCCACATCTTTGGAATAGGCTACCAATTCATGTGAAACCTCTGTGACACTGTTCAAGAGGAACCTGGACAAGTGGATGGGGCACCATATATTCATACCAGGAATAGCACCCACAACCCTCCCAGACATGGGCATTCATTACTAAATGCAATCCTGGGTATTGACTAGTATTTGTATGGTATTACATTCGTATGAAATGGCTAGGCTTGAAATAACCTGCAGGTCGATAGCCTAGTAAACTCCATTGATCATATGATCAGTTGCCATATGAAGATAATTTGGAACCTTCAGTGGGAAACCAGTATAAATGTTGAGGTGGAGTTGCACAGCAAGGGATGGAACAGGGAAATATGGCATCTCTGACGTAGTCAATGTTGTCAAGTGATAGATCGGTGAGCTTCTATATGGAAAGGCAATGGATGACACTGGATGTAACTGCAGGGAATATGGCATTAGGAAGATGCTCTAGAACTTGCGATAGAATGCTCACAGGGAATGGAGAATAAAAGAATGTGCCATCAGGTTATAAGACAACGATCTAAGGGAAGAGTTGCTTTATGTAACAGAGATGGATAGACATATTAAAATCAATGAAAGCATTATACTACAGAAAACTATGATAACACAAATGAACACAGCAATCTATTCAGGACTGTTCAAAGAAATTCTTGTGATATAACAGAAGTAAACTGGATCTACTACTGTGAAGCTAACAACAGATAAAGTCTTACCACCAAAACACAGGGCAGCAAAGGAAAGGAAGGGGAGAAATCAAATGTTAACGCAGAGGTATCAAATAAAGAAAACTATAAAGCAATTAAGGCAAGAAGTGCCACTGTTAGAAGAGTACAGAAAGGGGAACAGATCAACAAAAATACTCAGAAAGATAGAGCCAGTAACAGCAATGCAAAGTATCAAAATATCTTGAGGAACTATTGTACAGTACTGCAAATAATAAACTAAAGATAGCACCGACAGAAACACTTAGAAGATATGCAGATAAATATAAAGGAAAAGTACAAAATAAGCAATTTATTGATGACCCAAAAAAGTTTTATAGAGAATTGGGAAACAAGGCAAAAGGAATTGAAGCACCCCCACCCCAAAGAAAAAGAAGAAAACAGACACATTTGTTGTAGAAATATCTATGAAGATCTTGTGGAACATAACAAAGATTTTGAATGGATAAAAGTAGTAAAACAAAGAATAAGTTCAAATGCACAGGATATGACATGGGATGAAATAAGGACCAGAGAAATGGAAACAAAATGAAGAAAAGCTCCTAACTGGAAAACCCCAAGCACAGATGCAGTAATTACCTTCTGGCTAAAACTAGTAACATATTTACATGAAAATTTAGCAATGAGTAAGAAATATTTATATACACACCCCCAAACAGACACCAACCTGATTAACAACAGAAAAAAACAATACTTCTACTTAAGAGCAAAATGCAGGCTAACCTAAAATCTATACAACAATAACTTACCTTACGACGATGTATAAATTATCCCCCAGGAACTAATGTCGATAACAAAAGAAAATCATGTGGAACAAAGGATCATTTTTTGTTAAAGTCATAATGGAGAACTGTAGAAAGGGGAAGAAGCTAAGTTTGGCATGGCTAGACCACAAAAAAGCATTTGACAGCATCCCGCATTCAAGAATAAAAGAGTGCTTACAAATGTATAAGATACACCCTGAACTGATCAATTGCATTATAGCGACCATGAAACAATGGCAAACCACTTCAAAGTCAAGCCATGTTAAAGGACAAAGTACAATTCCAGGGATAAAAAATTCAAAGAGGGATATTCCAGGGTGCCTTTTTATCACTGTTGCTCTTTAGTCTTGCCTTTAATCCATTAAGCTTTCTGCTTAACAAATTACCTAGAATTTGACTACCAGGAAACAACAAAGTGTAAAGACTTATCTTACTTTTGAGGAATACTTTAAAACTCTATAGTTCATTTGATACAGAACTGAAAGCACGACTGCAAGTGGTCAAAATTTTCTCAGATGATATAAGAATGTCATTAGTTCTTGATAAATGTGCAAAAGCAACATTTAAAGCAGGAAAGCTGCAGCACCAATGAGATATAAATCTGGAACAAGAATGTGATATAAAAGAACTTGAACAAGAGGGAGTGTGTACATTTTTGGGAATTGCTGAAGGAACAATAAAACGTGAAATGCAAATAAAAATTAGTAAGGAATATTTTCAAAAAGACAAATTAATATTGAGAACAACTGTGGCGTCTAGGAACTAAATTCAGGCTACAAACCAATTTGCTCTTCCTTTCCTAACTTACAGTTTTGGAGTGATTGACTGGCCCCAAAAGGTACTGGATCAGTTGGACAGGATAACAACAAAAACACTTCATGTTAATAAAATGATTTATAAAATTCAGTGTATAAAAGATTATATATTCCCATTCTGAAGGAGGTATGGGCTTCCTCAAAATTGATTACTTGTACAGATCCACTTATAGGATTGCATACATATCTGCTGACCTCACAAGATCCAAACAAAGTGAAAGTTTTAAAACACGAGGATAATAAGTCTAGGACAACCTTCCCTGCTTACTAGCAGAAGCATATCAGTGTTAAGCAGGAATGGAAATCAAACCAGAAGCAGATAAAAATCAGGCATCAACCGAATGTGCCAAAAAAGAAAAGAAAGAATACAAGATGAAGGATCCGATAAGAAGGCAAGAAATACCGAAAATGTATCAATATAGTTGCAAGCACAGAAAACTCTAGTAACTGCCTCATGTCAATCAGAACTGAGCCCAGGAATGGTTAAGGAGAGTTGAATTTCAAGCAGAAGAAGAAAGATTAGTATTGGTGCCCGAAGATAGTGGACTATTTACACATCTCTCCATATGTTGATTAATCCTCTTTGACAGCATATATGACTATCACTCAAGTGCCCTCAACATAAATTAGCCATCATTCAATTGACCCACTCACTGTCGGGTCAGGCAGGGAATATTATGTCTTAAAACAAAATATTGCCCATATTCTTAAGAACAAATGTTTTCTACCACAGAGTTAAAAGTGAACAGTGACCCCTTTAAGACTGTCATCTTAACCACTCTAAAAATTCACACTGAACCTAAATAATGTTACAATATGTGCTGCATCAACTTTACATTACTTCTGCTTCATAACTGAAAAAAAATTGTTGTAGAAATTAATACATAAGTTAGTGCAGTTTACAGATAAGAAAGCAAGACCTAACAGAAGCGGCAAGCCTACAGACAGCATTTGCTGAGTAAGCAGAAAGGTACAACAACTAAAAGTAACCAAAAGTTATGGGTCTATAACCAGGGTGCAGTACATTGTTCATCACTCCTCAAAACATGCTGGCGTCATAAATCCTCCCTTAATTTTGACACAAACCAACCTCATTTAAGATCACACATTTCTCTTTACTTGCCCTTGGTGTTTTAATATTCAGAAATACTGAAGAAGCTGAACAAACTTCAATCGCATATTCTCCACATAAACATTTATTTATTATCTGCTTACTGGGTTAGCTGTACTTGGATAAGATTCAGGAGAGGGGGGGTGCGCTCCATAATAAGATTAGCGTGACCAGTTACTAATCACAAATTAGGGCTACAAACCATGCAGACGCTCTTCTGTGAAGAAACATTCCAAATGACATGTAGATCTGCTCTGCAGGCATGTCGCTGGTAGGTACAAAACACACAGTAAATCAGTTCACTCACGGCACAAGATTAAAGATATTGGAGGTGATATTACAGCTTAAATTCTAAAATTTGACAAGTTTGGCCAGTCAGGCTGGTGTAAGTGTATATACTTAAATACTGGGTCTAGAACTTAATTTATGCAACTTAGTGGCTAGACAGACTCTGTATATCTTGGCAAGCCTGCATCTAAATTGTTGTGCGTTATAAAAGCAAACTTGTTTCCCTTATGCACCACAATTCCGAGATAATGTACACGATCCGATTACTTGTCATACCACCTCTAAGTGAATTTAGAACTGTAAAGAAGTATTTCACAACGCTAAAAAGCAAGTGAAAAGATACCTTAGACAACAAGTACGTTGTTACTGTTAATTAACACATCGCCAGGTCTCTCTTAATGTTAACTACAAGCCTAACACCAGTTTCACAAACGAAGATTTAATCTCCTGTTGGAGGAATTGGCAATCAATACAAATATACAGTGATCAAAACAGGATTCTATTTCCATACTAAGTGACACAGCTCAACACACAAGATCATACTAAACATACATTAAGCAGTTAGTCTGCTACCATTTGCACAGCTACTGCCGTCAGGTAAGTGTGCCAATTGTTATGTTATACCCTTACTATGAGCCAAAAAAATCGAAACTTTCTTTAAAAAAATTGGACAGTTGAGAGATATGATGTGAGCCAGCAGTTAGAAACTTGGAGCAATTGTCTAGCAACAAACATGTACAAAAATGTATACACTTTCTAAAACTTTTTGAATTTACTGCCTAAAATAATACTCATCTAAAAAAAACAATGCAGAAAAACTAGCGAGCACCATTTGAAGCAGGGGAACCAAAGTACTCAGTGTATTATATCACAGGAAGCAAAACAGGACTGGAATACAGGTTTGCAGGCATTTTTAAGTAACTCAATATCGTGGGTGGGATTGTGAATACGTCGTGAGTGATGTCACAAAAACAGGAGGTGATTTCCCAAGTGAGTGACAGTGTTTCAACTTCGGTCCGAGGCAGAAATGCAGTTTAAGAAACGAGCCAGTGCCCCTTTAATGTAAAACAGCCTGTATGAAGCCCAAGTGCTTAAACCAAAAGACGTAGAATAACAGTTACAATTTAATCAAGCTACTACCAAGCAGTAATAAATGCAGCAGAATAAATAAAATTGTGTACTTTTAAGAAAAGCAGAATAAAGTAGGAGGAAAGACAAATACAGTAAAAGCAAATTAATTTTTTTTTTTTTTTTTGGAGCCTTCTCAAATCAATTTTCTGTATTAAGTAGAGTGAACACTAGACTCAGAATAGGATCTCACTGTACTTGGCTAAGTGAGCAAATAAGATGGACCCAGGAGGAGTGTTCTAATACAGACTTACAGGAGGGGCAGGCAATTCCAGAGCCAGCAACACTAATACCAACACAAGAACAGGGAGGGAGGGTGGCAAACTAACTGCAGAGAGACACAGAGCACACTGTTCAGAAACACACAATTAGGAAACAGAAAAAAAGAAAATACAGTACTTTTAAAACTGCAAGTTTGTACTTAACAAAATATTAAATGTACTACTGCAAGTTTCACTAAGCTTCAGCTTCTAATGCAGATGTTTGCAGCCAAGAAGTCTCTCAGGAGTTGAGCATAAATGGCATGTAATTCATCTAATGCAGATGCTGAGGTATCGTAAGCATGCTACTATATGCTCTGCAGTTTTACAAGGACTATGCTAGAATATCCCCTCAGATTATGAATTTGGTAGGTAAGGCTAGCATTTTGTTTCCACTAGGGGATGTTTCACTAACAACGTTCCCCACAACTTTTCCAGAAGAAACGAGAGCTGATTATCAGTCACTCATCTTGCTTCCTATTAACTGGTTCTCCATCTCCCAGTCCAGAGTTTAAAATGAGAATGCTGGTACTGTAGCTTACCATTTCACAAATGGGTTGAGCTGGTTAAGGGGGAAATATGAATTTTCCTTCTTGGTTTAGGAATTGAAGGTTCACAGATAAGTACTTAGCTAGCTGCTCTTGTGGACCATTTTAAGCCTAGTCAGTTTCCCTCAAATGTGAGAATCAAACCCTGTATCTTGTGTTTGTGAGGTAAAAACCTAAACCATTATGCCACCCTTAACCTCCATTATGCCAACAACTGTCTACTACTGAACTCTGACAATGACAACCCATCATGTATACATACGTGTGTGTGTTTAAGTATATATTTGTATGTGATTTTATTTTATTTTTACCTGAGCTGTTCTTTAAATTGTCTTTATCACTTAACTTTTGCTACATTTACTCTTAAGAGACACATTTTACTGCTGTTATAGCACTACATGGTAGATACAGCATTCTGGATACCTTTATTTTTTGTACATATATATTTCTGCTGGGTGACACATAGATGCGACATTCAATCTTGTTACCATGCGGTCATTGGTTCATTGGTTTAGTCCCAAGTGGGGTGATTTGATGTGGACTTTGCATGTTTTCCCTATACCCTCATAGGTTTTTCCTGAGGGCTCCAGTGTCCTCCCACATCCCAAAGGCATGTAGGTAGGTAAACTGGCTAAATTTAGATTTCTCTTGTGTACATAAAGCGTACATGGTACTTGAGATGGAATGCCATCTTTTCCTGCCTTATGTTCATTGTTTGCTGAACAGTTTCCAGTTGCCTAAAACCCTTAATTGGATAAAGTAAGAATTAGAACCAGGGGGGTAGATGGATTTGTGATAGTTTGATTATGATACAACAGAACAGTAATATTACTGTCCCTAAGTCTGCAATTTACTAATAGTTTTCCTATTTCTTTTTACCTATCACTGATTTTGGTGTTTGTTTTATATTAATGTACTTATACTTGCTTTGGATTATCTACACAGATCACCACTGTAATCAATGTCAAACCAAATGGACCAGTATCATCACCAGACTAAATAAATCATGATATTACTGTCTTAAATGTCACTGACCTCATATTACAGAAATTAATCCAGCAATAGTGCCTCTGAGATAAGATCTGCAGCCATCTAAGTTAATGCTGTTTACTGTCACTGTAATGGCTACTAAATGTAGATACATTTTTAGCAACAGCTTATGCATTAACATTCTGTCATGCTATGGAAACCTTACTCGACTTCATTCATAAATAACGTGTTCAAATTTCTCAAATTAAAAAAATGAGAAAAATCTTCCTCCGGACACAGAGACAGAAAGAAAGAAGTTAATGTATGGACAAAAATCTAAAAGTTCATATTCAATTCCAAAAATTCAGGCTGACTCCTCTAGGTGGTATATACAAGTTTGAAGATGGAAATTCTGAAGGTAGTGAAATCTATCCTGATACCAGGCATTTGTATTCATACTCAGGTATTCATAGCGTCAGGTCAATGTACACTATATTCATGAGCTATTTTATCAGATGGAACATTAAATAAAGGCCTCCCCATACACAAACACACAACTACTGTTCTGCC
The DNA here is from genome assembly GCF_019279795.1 of Protopterus annectens. Classification (NCBI taxonomy): domain Eukaryota; kingdom Metazoa; phylum Chordata; order Ceratodontiformes; family Protopteridae; genus Protopterus; species Protopterus annectens. The sequence goes on along the minus strand of NC_056726.1, from coordinate 562,704,386 downwards.
TGTCTGTTTTTTTGTGCACTGTAGACAATTTGTACTTCAAGATAAATTTCTACTGACAAATTTTTATATACTTCAGGTTTTCACATTCTACCAGTGTCCTTTGGTATTCGTTTACCACCCAAAGACATTACATTTCTAGATAATAGTTTTGATTTAGACAAAGGTAGTCCAAGTCATTTAGCATATATTTTTGCTCAGTTTATTAAGTGCAAATGTTTCCCATTCAAACATATATTTACATATGTTTACAAAAAATAATAAAAAGAGGAACTTTCAAACTTTCTTAAAGGTTTTAGGATTATTTTATGTTTTAGTTTTAACCACTCAAAAAGCAAATACAAGCAATGTATATTCATACTGTATTTAGTATTTCAGATTGGATAGAACTTTCACGTTTTCATTCATACTGTATTTAGTATTTCAGACTGTATAGAACTTTCACTTTTTTATTCATACTGTATTTAGTATTTCAGATTGGATAGAACGTTCACTTTATAACAGACATTTAATGTATTCTTTTTTTTCTTACCTTGGTAAGTAGGTTTTCCCTCCTTGGTGGTATTTTTTGTATCCTCATCTTTGCAAACAATGTAGTTTATTCCATTGAAAAGTGGAAACAATCCAATTAGTAGATTTAAAAAGAGATGCATGTTCCCTTCTGTAAGCTGGTTGCAAAGTGAACTGTGGTGTAATCTATACAAAGTGTTTACTGAAACAGGAAATGGCACAGATGTCAAGGGTGTGTTTAAGTGTGGTGAAGTGAGAAAGATTTCATAACTGAAAAATCAGTTTAGAGCATGGTATCCTGGAAAAATAGTTTCAAAAGCATTTTAAAGCAGCAGTTTAAAATGCATGAATTTCTATAATGCACTTGATTGCAATAATATCAAAAGCATCTTAAAGCAGCAGTTTAAAATGCATGAATTTCTATGATGCACTTGATTGCAATAATAGTTTCAAAAGTATTTTAAAGCTGAAGTTAAAAATATAGACTCGAGTTTAGAAATGAAATTTGCAGTTAGTTGCATTATTAGGACATGCAATGTGGTTGGTTTACTTGCATCCTCCAATGACCCAAATAAAATAAAAGCAGTAAAGAGAGAGAGAGGTTATTCAAATTGTGTCGATGTTCATGGATTAGATAAATTGAAGGATAATATGTACATAACATAATGAAATTAAGTGTAAAGTGTATTGTGTGTTTATATGATACCACATCCGAACAATTTATGTCAGTTATTGCTAAATTATAGACATTTTTGAAAGGTGATTTTTTTTATGCTGATTATTTTGTAATAAGAAAGGACAGAAACATAAATTAATGGTTGTTTTGTTAATCTGATTCTAGTTTTCATAAAACTCTGACCATATAGGACACTGTCCCCTCTGATCCTTGTTCTGTATTTTAATATGTACCTAAAGAAAATACTTGTTTTTAATGAACAGAAATTCGGGATGAAACAGATTGTTTTACATGTTCATTAAAATTACTAAACAATGCGATAGCTTGCCATTGTAATCTCTTCTAGATTAGGGAAATAAAATTTTTAGAATTTGTGCATAGGAGTCTCCTTCTGATACATTCATTACAGCAAAGGCTAACTATCATAAACTAGTGGTTACAAAAATGGGTAAACTATATGCAAAAAAGTGTGGAGTTATCACATTTGATAAGCAACTCTTTCCCATGATGTACAGTATAGCCAATGCCCCACTCCAAAATGACAATGTAGTCAGGAATCCTAGAGCCTGGGTTGATAGTGCTCTTTCTTTTGACTGCCATGTATCAGGAATTCTCAGAAAATCTTTCTGTTTAGCACAATTAACATCTAAAGGCATATCCTCCAAGTCAAAAGAAGTTACTATCCATTTTTATGCAGCTCTACTTAAACCAACTGTTGAGTACAGTATTCCTATGATCCTATATGGCAATCTGGATAATTGGATGGTTAACCATAAATTCACCGCAGGGTTTCACCTGTGTCCCTTTTGGACAAGGGCAACTGGTGCTGATCATGGAAGCAAGGGTAGAACTTGATTAGGCTTGTAAGGGCCCTAGGGGAAGTAGCCTAGTAACTTCCTATGATAGGTTCATAGGTTCATACTAGGCTATCTGCCCTAGGGCATTTATAAGCCTAGCCAGAGTGTGTTTGGCTTTCGCCACCCATTTTAAATTAATTTTGCTATGCCCTTTGATTTTATATATATATATATATATATATATATATATATATATATATATATATATATATATATATTATATGTATAGGATCATATGATCCATGCGGTTAGATATCTCCTGGAGGCTGCCAAATCGCTCTGTGTCCCCCATGCTCTCCCTGCGCATTTCGCCGCTCGTGTCCACCTGCCTCCCCCACCATGCCAGGCGCCGTCGAAGCTGCTCCGCTCCGAGCCTCCTGGCCCATGGCCCCTCGCCCCCTGCACACCGCCATTCACAGGGCTTCGTCCCCAGGGTGCCGGGTGGTCGACCGGAAGCTGAAACGCTGCCTGCGGATGGACCCAGGTGTGAAACACCATGGTGGCCGTATCTCCGCACCCCTGAGGGCTGGGGGGCCGGGATCGGGAACCTGGCTTCCGGGGGAGGCCCTTGGCCGGCCCGTGCCATCTGCTGACTCCCCTGGCTGGACTCGGGTGCGAGACACCACGGCGACCGTATTTCCACACCCCTGAGGGGGGAACCTGGCTTCCGACGGAGGCCCTCGGGCCGGCCCGCACCGTCTGCTGACTCCCCTGGCCGGACCCAGGTGCAAGACGCCACGGCGGCCATATCTCCGCACCCCTGAGGGCTGGGAGGATGGGATTGGGAACTGGCTTCCGGGGGAGGCCCTCGGCCAGCCCACGCAGTCCGCCGACTCCCCCGGCCGGCCCTGGGTGCGAGATGCTTCAGCGGACATATCTCCTCCCTTCCGGGCTTCCGTCCCAATGGGGGCCATGGTCCGGACCCGCCCCTCCCAGGTGGGAGCTCTCCCGGCCCGGCTGATTTCTGCCCCTCTCTCCCCCTTCCGGACTTCCGTCCTGGAAGGGGCCGAGGTCCAGATGCTCCTCTCCCGGGCGGGAGCTCTCCAAGCCCAGCCATTTTCAGCCCCTCTCTCCCTTCCGGACTTCTGTCCCGGAGGGGCCCAAGGTACAGACCCCCCTCTCCCAGCCCGGCCGATTTCGGCCCCTCGCTCCCTTCCAGACTTCCGTGGGGACGGGACCCCCTCAGGGTTTCCACTTCTACCGGGGTGGGAGAGCTCTCCTTCCGGGTTAGATATCTTCTGGAGGCTGCCAAATCGCTCTGTGTCCCCCGTGCTCTCTGAGCCTCTCAGGGGGACCTCCCTCCGATCCTTCACGGCCTCATGGAACTCTGCTGGCCTGCAACGCCTCCGACAGTCTCTCATCCGGGCTTCCACGATGCCGGTTCTGCCCTTTGCCCTCTGTGTTGGGCTTTCAAACTCGCGGGGGAGATGGCCCTGGGTCCTGGCATCCCTGCGCATTTCACCACTCGGGTCCACCTGTCTCCCCCGCCGGGTGCCGTTGAAGCTGCTCCACTCTGAGCCTCCTGGCCCATGGCCCCTCACCCCCTGCACGCCGCCATTCACAGGGCCTCATCCCCAGGGTGCCAGGTGGTCAACTGGAAGCCGAAAAGCTGCCCGCTGACGGACCCAAGAGCAAGACGCCATGGTGGCCGTATCTCCACACCCCTGAGGGCTGGGTGGCTGGGATCAGGAATCTGGCTACTGGGGGAGGCCCTTGGCCAGCCCACACCATCAGACAACTCCCCCAGCTGGCCCCGGGTGCAAGACGCCTCGGCGGCCATATCTCCACTCTCCCGGGGTCCGGGAGGATGGGATCGCACACCTGGCTTCCGGGGGAGGCCCTCGGCCAGACCGCACCATCCGCCAACTTCCCTGGCTGGCCCCGGGTGCAAGACACCTCGGCTACCGTATCTCCGCTCCCCCGGGGTGCTGGAGAACAGGACGCCCCAAGCCGGCTTCCCCGGATGTCCCCACACCCTCTCCCGGGGACCGCGTGCCCCCCCACCGGGTTGCCCCTCCGGGGACGACCCTTAAGCCTGGGTACGCAATCGTCATCCCCCTCCATGCCCGCAGGGGTTCCAGCTATCTGGACAGAGGTGCTGGGGGGGTGCAGAGCCTGCTCCCTTGGTCCCCCGGCCTGCCACTGAGAAACAAAGTCCCACCCGCGTTCTGGACCCTGGCAGGGGGGGGCGGCCCCGAGGATGGGTCCCCCCTCCCCGCAAGGGCACGGAGCCCGTCCCCCCACCTGCGACAAAAGCTTGGTTCGAGGGCTAACTTTCAATAGATCGCAGCTTTTTGCTGCTCTGCTATGTACGAAACCCTGACCCAGAATCAGGTCTACGAATGATTTAGCACCCGGTTCCCCATGAACATGCGGTGCACTGCTAGAGAGAGGTGGCCCCCTTCCATCCATGCTCCGACCCAGTGACGAGCAGCGCTCCTCGCCGGCCTTGCGGCCTGCTATCCCTGGCCAACCGGAGATCCACGGCGCTGTGGTATCATTACATTTAGGCGGGATTCTGACTTAGAGGCATTCAGTCATAATCCCACAGATGGTAGCTACGCACCACTGGCTCCTCAGCCAAGCATATACACCAAATGTCTGAACCTGTGGTTCCTCTCGTACTGAGCAGGATTACTATCGCAACAACACATCATCAGTAGGCAAGGGAGCCCGCAGGATTTTTTGCAGGGGGGTGCAAACCCAAGCCCTGCCCATGCAGCCCCACCCCTCTGCTGCCCCGCCCACACATCCCCACCCCTCCACTCACGCAGTCATTCCAGTAAACCATTACTTGGCTATTTCTCCCCATTTGTCATAGACACTGTTCAAATCTCTGTGTGCATACTGTTTTATGCTTTACTTCTACAATGATTACAGATATTTGGATTTCATTTACTACTTTTATTTCAAATTTTATAGCACAAGCACTGACGGACATTAACTAAACAAAGCAAGTGTCTTACAATGAAAAGACACTTTGCATTAAAACTTCTCTACCTTTGAAACCCACATTCACTGAAACACTGAAACCCACATTCAAAGAAAATGCATCTGGCCAGTGGCAGGTTAAGTTTACCTTTGGGCTGTTTTCAAATTATAGGCCCTTGCACACATTTTTTGGTCCATGCAAATGTTCTTTGATTCATGTTTCTGACTGTATCAATTATAATATACAATTGAATTTTATCCCTTGTATAATAGCACCACTTGTTAGAGTATGCTATACATTTAGTTTTGAACACTTTTCTAATAAGCAATGAAACAAAACATATGGGCTAATAATGGCAAACTGCCCAGTTCAGAACACTTCAACCATAAAAAGCCACTCGAACTTCTGTCATTACAATCTACCAATATCAGTCTGTATGCACAATCTCTGCAGAAGTAAAAGTAATCTGAATAATTACATATTAAAGATATTTGAAACTACTGAAGAGGTTGTTGCTAGAAAACAACTTTATATTTCAGTGTTTTCAAGGAGACCTGGTGGTGGAATGAAGAAGTTCAGTTGAGTATACGGAGGAAGAGGCTGGCAAAGAAGAATTGGAATTGTCAAAGAGATGAAGAAAGTAGACATGAGTATAAGGAGATGAGGCGCATGGCAAAGAGAGAGGTGGCGAAGGCTAAGGTTAAGGCGTATGGAGAGTTGTATGAGAGATTGGACACTAAAGAGAGAGAAAAGGACCTGTACTGATTGGCTAGACAGTGGGACAGAGCTGGGAAAGATGTGCAGCAGGTAAGGGTGATAAAGGATAGTGAGGGAAACGTACTCACAAGAGAGGAGAGTGTGTTGAGTAGATGGAAAGAGTACTTTGAGAGGCTGATAAACAAAGAGAATGAGAGAGAGAGAGAGAGAGAGAGAGAGAAAGTTGGATGATGTGGGGATAGTGAATCAGGAAGTGAAACAGATTAGCAAGGAGGAAGTAAGGACAGCTATGAAGAGGATGAAGAATGGAAAGGCTGTTGGACCAGATGACATACCAGTGGAAGCATGGAGGTGCTTAGGAGAAATGGCAGTGGAATTTTTAACTAGATTGTTTAATGAAATTTTGGAAAGTCAGAGGATGCCTGATGAGTGGAGAAACAGTGTTTTGTACCTATCTTTAAGAATAAGGGTGATGTGCAGAGCAGCAGTAACTACAGAGGGATAAAACTGATCAGTCACAGCTTGAAGTTATGGGAAAGAGTAGTAGAAGCTAGGTTAAGAAGGGAGGTGATTATTAGTGATCAGTATGGTTTCATGCCAGGAAAGAGCACTACAGATGCAGTGTTTGCTCTGAGAGTTGGAGAAATACAGAGAAGGTCAGGAGTAGTTGCATTGTGTCTTTGTGGACTTGGAGAATGCATATGATAGGGTGCCTAGAGAGGAGTTGTGGCATTGTATGAGGAAGTCGGGAGTGGCAGAGAAGTATGTAAGAGTGGTAATGGATATGTATGAGGGTAGTGTGACAGTGGTGAGGACTGCAGTGGGCATGACAGATCCATTTAAGGTGGAGGTGGGATTGCATCAAGGATCAGCTCTGAGCCCTTTCTTATTTGCAGTGGTGTTAGACAGGTTGACAGATGAGATCAGACAGGAGGCCCCATGGACTATGATGTTTGCCGATGACATTGTGATATGTAGTGAGAGTAGGGACCAGGTTGAGGAGACATTGGAGAGGTGGAGATGTGCTTTAGAGAGGAGAGGAATGAAGGTTAGCAGGGCTAAGACAGAATATGTGTGTGTAAATGAGAGGGAGAGTAGCGGAATGGTGAGGATGCAGGGAGTAGAGTTGGTAAAGGTGGACGAGTTTAAGTACTTGGGATCAACAGAGTTCAGAGTAATGGTGAGTGTGGAAGAGAGGTGAAGAAGAGAGTACAGGCAGGCTGGAATGGGTGGAGAAGAGTATCAGGAGTGATTTGTGACAGACCGATACCAGTAAGAGTAAAAGGGAAGGTCTACAAGAGGGTAGTGAGACCAGCTATGTTATATGGGCTGGAGACAGTGGCATTGACAAAAAGGCAGGAGTCACGAGCTGGATGTGGCAGAGTTAAAGATGTTAAGATTTGCTCTCGGTGTGACTAGGATGGACAGGATTAGGAATCCGTATATTAGAGGGTCAGCTCAGGTTGGACAGTTTGCAGACAAAGCAAGAGAGGCGAGATTGCGTTGGTTTGGACATGTGCTGAGGAGGGATGCTGGGTATATTGGGAAAAAGATGCTAAGGATGGTGCCGCCAGGTAAGAGGAAAAGAGGATGGCCTAAAATGAGGTTTGTGGATGGGGGGAGAGAGGACATGTAGGTGGTTGGTGTAACAGAGCAAGATGCAGAGGACAGGAAGAAATGGAAAGAGATGATCCGCTGTGGCGACCCCTAACGGTAACAGCCGAAAGATGATGATGATCTACAAATTCAAGGCCTACTGCCCTTGAAGCATAAATTGCCTATGGTGCCTTGCACAGTCTTTTCTAGTTATTAACTTTAAATATTAAAGAAATATGAATATTAATTTAACAGGAAGAATGAAACCCCCTAAGCCCAGAAAAAGTTCCATCTACAAAATGCTTTCAAAAGTGTTCGAATGAGGTTACATCCCATCAAAAATACACTTTTTAATATGTATTCTCTTACATATTGTTGTATGTTACAAAGAAAATGTATGAAAATAACTCTCAAAATAAGGGGAGGGAAAGCAGACAACCAAGTGATACGGCGAGCCAAGCAAGTCCAGTACTGAATTCATTATCATCAAAATTAAAATGCATTGCAGCACTCAGAATTCCAGAATATACAGCACTATCTTTTTCCTTCTTATTCTCTGTAGAACAGTGAATGCAATTTGTCCACTGTTTTTAAATGCACCTTGATTATCCCCTGTGAAAATGCCTTAAGCATAATGATATCCAGCCAGTCAACAAAATGAAATAAAGAAATGCTTAGGTTAAAAAAAAAAAAACTGTCATGCTGCCTTACTGCTCACAGAAACGGGTGGTTTTAGAGGGTGTGATTTGATAGATTATACTATGGAAGCCATTATAAAAATGTTCAGACTGTTATATAACATGAAGTTTCCTTTCCCATACACAGCTCCCCCAGCCATTCTAGTATCCCATTACTTGGTAATTTCTTCCTATTTACCATGAATGAATTATAGCCTGGTAATTCAGGGGTGCTCTCTGGAGCTTTGAACCAGGGCTCTGTCACTGCACAGATGTCGGTGTTCTCCATTTTAAGGAGTGCTTCGAGTGAGTGCATTTTGAGGTTTAGACTTCTAGCATCGAGTAGCATTACCCTCAGATTTTGCTTGCTTGTACCCGTTATGGTGGTGAATTTGTCATTTGAACCTTGCCTAAAAAAGGCACTATAGGAGTAGCAAGAGCCTTAGCCAGTATCCGGAATCCCAAGGCCGACAGGTGCAGGCCATCTCTGGCAAAGCATTGTGGCCTGTCAATCATGTCGTCCCAGGCAGACAAATACTGGATCCCCTTAGAATGACACCAGAAGCTTAGCCAATTGTTGAAGTCAATCATTTTGTCCTTGTACTGCAGCATCATTCTGGGTGATGGCAGGATGCTACTCAGGGCTAGGGTCATGCCTGCCTGGGCTACAAGATCGGAGAGCTCCTCCACATCTCTTTTCATGTAGTCCAGGGAGATACGTCTCAGGTCATTCACACCAACATGGACAAAAGCAAAAGCAAAAGGACACTGAATTTAAATAAGTCATAGCGAGACATGACATTTTTGCTGTAACTGAATATAGCCAGAATGCAAATGACATTAGTCAATAATCACACATATAGTAGATTATACATAAACATCACACCCAACTGTTGGTCATTGGACGTTTGTTTAGTAATTATTAAAATAGATGCATTCAAGCTGTTAAAAACTATTTGAATTCCAGAACGTTACTGCATCCAATTTGTAAACTTCACCATAATTCCGTAGTCTGGCACATGTATAAAATGTATATGAAAATGTGTTAATGATGCTGCTAAACAATTTAGTTTTTTTTGTTCTTATGCAGCATGTTAACAATGCAATTTTAAGGTGACCCCCCCAAAAAAAAACTGAACACACACAATGACTCTCAACTTCCATTAGAAATGACATAACAGCCATTAATGTTACTACAACCTAGCAATGACTCTCAACTTCCCATAGAAGTGACATAACAGCCATTAATGTTACTACAACCTAGCAATGCCTTTACAGAATAAAAAAATATATGTTTCTGTTTTAATGTTATTGCTACTAATTTTTCACAACAGAATTTATTAAGATATACACCACAGATCAATAATTCCCAGCTTACTTTTACCACATTTGCAAACTCAATTTCTAATGCACAAAGCAATTTCTTAAGAACATTTCATGCAAAATGAAAACATAAAGGCAAATATTCAGAAATTCCAATTATACAAGTTTTGCTAATAAAACATGCAGTCGTCCTGCATTTATTCTGTTGACTACAGAAATGCGAGAAAGGCCACATCCTATCACACCACCAGTAAAAGCATTTTATGGTGGTCAATGAAAACTTCAAAACAAGTTGATTAAAGCGAAGATGGACTTTAGAGGCTGGCAAAAAAATTAAAGTAATAAATGTTAACAAAAATAAGTTCTCACATATGTCTCAGGCAAAGGGTTCTCTTACAAACAACAGAGCAAGCTCCTTTAGGGATGAGTTGGTTTCTGCAACTGTGGTTAAACAGAGGTGGAAGCAAGAACAAATCTATGGAACAAACAGCGTGGCTGTGTTCCCTTGCAAAAAATGCAATAAGAAAATGACTTAATGCATTACACATTTCTACAATACACGTATTTGGTATGACAAAGATCAAAAAAGTTAAACCTATACCTCAATATACAAACTACGCATTATCCTCACATCCTTGACATAAAATATACAAGCCATATTCTAATAATTGTTACCCAATGAGATTCCTATTGAAATGGCGACGGCTCGCCAGTCTATACTCAGCCTGGCCTTACTGCCTGCTTTCATTCTGCTTTGTAAAAGTAACTTTAAGCACATAGTGATACACACCAACTAAACAACTACTGTAGTGCAGTTTT
>NC_056726.1:562626782-562689282 GCF_019279795.1 Protopterus annectens | reverse complement strand
AAGGTCTATCTCTTTATTTGGTTTCTTCCAAATACTTTCATGGTGATCTATGCTTTCCAATCTGTGTTGTTATGGAAAACATTTTCCTTGATCTCCTATATTCTGGCAGGTCCACTAATACCAGAATTTGGACACTAATCTCCACCAGCACATAAATATAATGTGCTGGAGACACAATTTTATTACCTAACACCTACCCACCCCTGGAACAAACTTCCCATGCAATTTTAAGAAAGTGAACTGTAGCATCATTCAAATTTGATTGTTTGGGTACCCATACATTTAAGCTGGTATTAATCCTCTTCTGCCTGAGAAGGGGGGTACAATACCAAGGTGTGTATTGTCAAGGTGCAACTGGTCTTGTGATTCAGTGTTCTCGTATTTCTGATGATCCTATGATCTTGTATTGTATATACTTATATGGACACAAAAAACAGTTTAACTAGTCCAGTTATTTTGCATAGTTCATGGTTCTCCCATTCCTGAATTAAATTTTGCTGTATCATAGTGAGTCAGTAACTCACCCAGACAATGTAGTAATAATAAAACAAGAAGGATATAAAAAAAAAAAGACTATCATCTTAAATGTGATGAAAGCCGCGGTGGTGCAGCGGTAGCATTGTTGCCTCACAGCAGAAGGTTCTCCTGTTCGATTCTTGGCTGGAGTGCCTTCTGTGTGGAGTCTGCATGTCGTCCCCGCAATCGACTGGTGTTCAAAAGACATGTGTGAATGAGCGTGCCTTCGTTGAAGGTTGGGCGTCAGGATGGCAACTCGGCACCATAAAAATCTACTGCCAATCATTAGCGGACCAGAGTTCCGCTGTGGCGACCCCTAACTGGGAAAAGCTGAAAAGACAAACAACAACTTCTTAAATGTGGTGGATTGCACCCCCCCCCCTTCAACACATAGGTTAAATAATGCAAAATTATGCTTGTATTTGGCTTGTCACTGGATTATTTTTTTATTATTTTATTTTTGTATTAACTATTTCATATAAATTAATGTTAGTTGTCTTTACTTGGATCTCTTTAGTGAAATCTTTCATCTAAGGCACTACAGTTCATTTAATTTTTTTGTTTCTTTTTATAGTTTTCAAATGAATTACAGAGTAGCCTGGCCAGCAAATGAAAGGGGACGATTATCTATGTCCTATATATGTGACATCCTGCATTTCTTCCAGCATGGGTCTCATTTTTATAAACAGATCAACATCTTGCAACAAATTATAATATCATTGGATGGACTGAAAGCTGTACAGAGTACAGTATTATGATTTATTTATTCTGCTTATGATATTTTGAAAGATAGCTCCACCCAGAATCTGAAAAATATATATATTTCTTTATATCATAATTTACTACTAACATCTCTACCCCTAAGTATTTCTTTAGCTGGTCAGTATCATTTTATAATTTGATATGTTTTATATACCATTAACATGGTCTGATGGATGTTGTTTCCCATGGTTGCAATCATTGGCTTCCATGATTGTAATACAGGGGATGTTTTTTGAATACAACTTAGCTGAGGATGAACAGATAGGGACAGCCTGAAGCTGCTAATTGTAGGACCATCCACAATAAAGATGTAACTAGAATGACAGAACCCCAAATGTAATATAGTAGTATGGGATGCTAGATTTATAGAGCACTGCACAAAGTATAAGGAATATTCTAAAAATTGATGTGTAAGGAGAGTGTTGGGGTGATGTCTTTGTGTATATGTTGGTTTCCAGGGGGTGTAATGATCTACTTTCAAAGGGTTTCAATAAAGAATAATATTAAATATAAGAAATGTTTATTATTTACAAAACACAGTTAGTTACCATTGGACCACTGCTATCTGTATTAGTAATTAATGTCAGGACTTTGTAAGGGATAATGCCATGTTCAGTCATGTAAATTGTGAGTGCACCATGCACGAGGACTGCACAGTATGTCCAGAATATTCTGAAATGTCTGTAATTAAAATTATTGGTTGAAAAATACCATAAAAGGGATGAATAAAAGTACCCATGAGTTAGGGGAAAAACACGGTCTGATGGAAGCTAGCATACTAATTTTTTTTTTTTTTTGCTCTAGCCTTTGTTCTCCGAAAAGACAGTTTGTATTCCCATAATATAACAAGGCCCAGACCTCATAAACTCAAATACTTTAACTCTGCATTTACTTCAGATTTCACTATTGTGAATCCATGGCTTCTTAAACTGTCTCTGCAGCAAGGCCATTTTTCCCATTATACACCCATTATGATCTCTCTTAACAGTAAGCCGCTGAACTGCCTTTCATGATACTTTTAAAAACTTTTTCTAGATAAAGTAGCAAAATTATAAGTCTTCATACATCCTGATATAGATGTGAAGCTGTTTCATTCCTTTGGGTGATCATCTCAGACATCTTTCACTAACTGTTTATGCTTCACAAAGCTTATCAAGCTGGCTTTCTTCACCTTATTAGTATCCGTTCTAGAATAATGATTCACATATATCATGCAGGCTAAGACAGTGCTGCAGTAAACATGGTGGAGTGCTGACTGTCTCTCACTCTCTATGATTGGAAACATAAAATAAGAGGTAATCTGTACTGAGGTAATATTTAGCACTAGAGGTCACTTACCTCACTGGCGATAAAATTCTTAAATGAGGTAGAGTGCACAAGAGGGTGGCATTATCCTTTTAAGTTGATAAGTGAGCAGGTTCAAAATTAACTTTTTTAAGATATTAACCACATCACATGCAAAAATATATAGCAATACACTAGGGTGAAAACATATACAAGAGACCACTACTTCATCAAAGTATATTAGACTCGATTCTTGTTTCTCATCCATCAAATGTTGGTTCTGTTGGGATGTTGACTTGGTCGATCAGTGGCTATCATGAGGCATTTACTGTTCACATCTAAGGTAAAGTATCATCCATCGCTATATGCATAAAGGCTAGAAGCATGAACAACAGTGGCCAAGACTGATTAAATCAGCAATTAATTGGTATCAATTGTTATAGTCCTGACCATGCCCCAACCATTGATTAAACTGCAGATTACTTTTTTTCTGCTAACTATTGGTATTATGGGCAGTGCTGCCCCATCAAAGGCTTTTTTGAGTAAAAATGTAACTCAGTCATGGATATCTCATAGTCTGAAGCATCTCATGACCGACAGTAAAGTTTGGGCAAAACACTTACAAAGGAAATATCTGTAGTCCATAGATCACTACAGGCAGCTTAGAAATGCTTGTAAAAATGCAATCCAGAACATAAAAAGGGAACACTTTTACTTCAGAAAACATTCAGAGTTACCAAATTCCTTTTGGAACACTATAAATAAACTGTTCCACGTTAGTGGTAGTTAAGACACCCTAGAATATCATGACTTGTTTTAGCTCAACAGATCCTGTTTGAGCATCCTGCAGACTACTACAGCACCAGAAATGAGAACTGTTTGTGCACTTGGTTTCTGCTTAAATTCAAAGTTTAAACTGCATTTACTTTTGTAGGCTACACACTCGTGTGGTAGTCTTTTCTGTGCTTATTTACTGTTTAATTGCATTTTTCCGCTTAATTTAACCTAAAAAGCAAAAAAAAACATTACTTTCTGTTTGCTCACTTCCTGCCTTTTTTATACTAGAATAGTCCAGATCCCAGATTTACTGGTTTCAGGACTTTATTTTTGTGTTTCTCAGTTGTCCAGACCTTGCTATGGTAGAATGAAGTCTTTCTGCTTATCAGTGGGAGTGGTAAGCATTGAGCTATCTGTCACTAGAGGAGTGGTTTCAGGGATTGTACCTTATTGGCTGTTTGGGGCTGCTTTCTATCCCTTTCAACTTTCTATCTTAAAAAAAACCCCGTGTTTGCATGGGTTTGCCCTTGTTTTAGCTCAGAGGATCCTGTTTGGGCATCCTGCAGACTACTACAGCACCAGAAACGAGAAAGAGAGACATTTTGCTGATTATAAGTACCTTTTTGGCTTTTCTTTTCTTGACTGTTTTTTGCTAACCGCACTTCTAAAGCCCATTTTAAAAGTAGTATTGCTACTATTTCTACTGTATTTTACTGTTTGAAATCATTTTACTGTTTGTGCATGTGGTTTCTGCTTAAATTCGAAATGTAAACTGCATTTACTGTTGTAGGCTACACACTCAGGTGTAATGGCCTTTTCTGTGCTTATTTACTGTTTAATTGCATTTTTCTGCTTAATTTAACCTATAAAAAAAAAAAAAAAAAAAAAAAACATTACTGTTTGCTCGTCTCCCGCCTTTTTCATACTAGAATAGTCCAGATCCCAGATTTGCTGGTTTCATGACTTTATTTTTGTGTTTCTGAGTTGTCTAGATGTTGCTGTGGTAGAGAGAAGTCTTTCTGCTTATCAGTGGGAGTGGTAAGCATTGAGCTGCCTGTCGCTAGAGGAGTGGTTTCCAGCTCAGGCCGTTTGGGGCTGCTTTCTATCCCTTTCAACTTTCTGCCTTAAAACCCCATGTTTGCATGGGTTTGCACTTGTTTTAGCTCAGCAGATCCTGTTTGGGCATCCTGCGGACTACTACAGCACCAGAAATTAGAACAAGAGACTTTTTGCTGATTGTAAGTACCTTTTTGGCTTTCCTTGACTGTTTTTTGGTAACCACACCTCTAAAACCCATTTTAAAAGTAGTATTGCTACTATTTCTAGTGCATTTTACTGTTTTAACTCATTTTACTGTTTGTGCACTTGGTTTCTGCTTAAATTCAAAGTTTAAACTGCATTTACTGTTGTAGGCTACACACTCAAGTGCGATAGCCTTTTCTGTACTTATTTACTGTTTCATTGCATTTTTCTGCTTAATTTAACCTAAAAAAAAGCAAAAAAAATACTGTTTGCTCATTTCCCACCTTTTTTATACTAGAATAGTCTGGATCCCAGATTTGCTGGCTTCAGGACTTTATTTTTGCATTTCTGAGTTGTCTAGACCTTGCTGTGGTAGAGAGAAGTCTTTCTCCTTATCAGTGGAAGTGGTAAGCATGGAGCTGCCTATCTGTCGCTAGAGGAGTGGTTTCCAACTTAGGAATTATACCTTATTGGCTGTTTGGGGCTGCTTTCTATCCCTTTCAGCTTTCTGTCTTAAAAAAACATGTTTGTGCAGGTTTGCGGATCGCACAGTGCCGCTTAGCTAGGGTTAAACTATTACAAGCGCCAGAAAGTCTGCTCTGCAAATTTTCCCTTAGAACTAGCCAGTTTCTCAGTTATAGCACTTAAATCTGATTCTTTGAGTTCAACACTTGCTTGGAACTCATTGTAAGTACTAGATATTCTATATATTGCTACAGCACTCAACTGTCCTTACTAAGTAAAGAGGAAAACAGTTGTAGTAGTTAAATAAATAAGCACCTATCCAGGCATGTCTAAGGGTCAGCTCCCAGTGTTTTCTCCTGTCCACCTGGTGAATCTGGGCATCTTGGGGCAATGTAGCAATTGTCTCATGTGTGACAACCCTCTCCTCCTACCATCCAACACTACAACCTGTGAGAGATGCACTTATATTGCAAAGCTGGAAGCAAGCTCTCTCCAGCCAAGACTGGACTAGTCAGTCAAGAGGAGAAGGTAAACACCTGCACCACACCACACACAACACATAGTCCTTCAAAACCTACACCACCAAAACCCACACATGATAACACAAAACACACACCCACATATGTGGAGGCTCTTAATATAAATCTACCCAAGCAACAGAGACCTCCGAAGCTGAAATGCAAACAACCACCACCCCCAACACAACCCAAGTGACACATAACTCACAAAACCAGTGTGCCACTCAACCTCAGCCCCTAAGGCAAACCAACGTACCCAACTCACTAGTCATAGGTGACTCTATAGTCAGGCACACTGATGTCCCACTCACCAGGCTAAACAAGGAGAACATTACAGTCAGCTGCCTGTCGGGTGCTAGGGTCCGCCACATAAAGCACGCACTTAGGTCACTCCACAAGTACAAATATGACTCTGTCATTGCCAATGTTGGAGTGAATGACCTAATACGTACCTCCCTGGACAACATGAAGAGAGACATGGAGGAGCTCTTGGATCTTGTAGCCCAGGCAGGTATGACCCTAGCTCTGAGTAGCATCCTGCCATTACCCAGAATGATACCACAGTACAAGGATAAAATGATTGACTTCAACAATTGGCTAAGCTTCTGGTGTCATTCTATGGGGATGCAGTATCTGTCTGCTTGAGATGACATGATTGACAGATTACGATGTTTTGCCAGAGATGGCCTGCACTTGTCACCGCTGGGATTTCGGATACTGGCTAAGGCTCTTGCCACCCCTATAGTGCCTTTTTAGGCAAGGTTCAAATGACAAATTTACCACCATATCAGGTACAATCAAGCAAAATATGAGGGTAATGGTACTCAATGCTAGAAGTCTAAACCTCAAAATGCACTCACTCGAGGCACTCCTTAAAATGGAGAAATCAACATCTGTGCAGTGACAGAGACCTGGTTCAAGGCTCCAGAGAGCACCTCTGCAATACCAGGCTACAATTCATACCACACGTTTTGGCCACCAAACCTGGACCGAAACACTAAAGGCGGAGGCGTGTCCATATTCACCAAGGATATCCACACCTCCGGGCTAGTTGCCCCAACATAATGTCTCCAAAATTCTCCAGGTGCAACTAACACTAGGCAAGACTGCAATTGTAGAATGGAACAGCCCTTGCAAGTATGGCAACTGCACGGCCCCAAAAAGGAACAGTCCAAACTCAAAAACAAAGGCCAGCAAACTGTAGTATATTGAATGCTTTATTAAAGCATGTATAAATGAAACTTAAACAGACCAGTTTTGGCTGAAAAAAATTAAATAGCCTTCACCAGTGTAAAATTGCTATTTAATTTTTTTCAGCTGAACCTGTCTGAGTTTCATTTATATATGCTTTAATAAAGCATTCAATGTACTACAGTCTGCTGGCCTTTGTTTATGAGTTAAGACTGCAATCCAAGTTGTAGCTTGCTATAGATCCCCCACCATGCCCCAAAATTCCCACTCCATTTTTCTTAACATACTGGAAAATATTAATGTACAACCAAATACCCTAATACCGAGTGACTTAAATTACCCCACCATTAACTGGGAAAGCTACTCATGTACCAGCACATTTGCTCAACATTTTTTGGAATTCATAAACTCCAACACCTTGGATCAACTTATCCATACCCCCACCAGGGGCACCAATATCCTACACCTGGTCATTACCAACATGGGCGACTGATGCTCCACACCAGAGGTCAGCTCCTCGTTGGCTAGCTCTAACCATAAGCTAATCACCCTAGACATCCACATCCCATCCCACTCTCCATTAAGGTAACCACCATTAAAAACGTCTCCAAATCCAACTTCATGCTTCTTACGACAGAAACAGCAAACTTCATGACACCCATGCAGACGGAAAGTAGAAGTAAGACTGCTGAATCTTACACCAATGCACTGTATGAACACATACACGATTGCATACACCATGCCATCTGAAATAGAACCAAGATGCTCTCCTCCAAAAAAAGGAAGCCAATCTGGTGGTCCCCTACCATTAACAAACTCTACAACAGAAGGAAGAAACTGTTACAAAAAAATAGTAAAATCCCATGATTGTAAAAACTCCTTGGTCAGCCTCAGTAAGAAGCTGAGATCCTTCATAAAATCCTCCAAAGCTAATTATGAAAACAAAATCGCCACAGTTTCTAAAGACAATCACAAGGCATTCTATAGTTATGTCAGGAATCTCAATGGAAATACTCAGATCTTCTCTGAGTTACAGCATAATGGCACTAAATATACAGAACCAGCTGATATTGCCAACATCTTGGCAGATAGGTTCAGTGCTAATTTCACCCCCCTCTCACCCCCTAAAAGGCCCATCTCAATACCGGAAGAATGCCAAGTCCCGGTAATCATGGCAACACAGGTAAAGGTGCACTCTCCAAAGCCAAGAATACAGCATCCATGGAACCAGACAACATTCCGGGCTGTGTTCTGCGTGAACTACAAAATGAACTGGCACCCCACTTAAGTACCATGTTCAATCGTAGCCCTCATTTCAGGCATTGTGCCTACTGAATGGTGCACAGCTATGATTGCCCCACTCCACAAGGGGGGCGATCTACCACAGACCCTGGGAACTACCACCCCATTAGCCTGATAAGCATGATCTGCAAGGCTATTGAACTTATAAACAAAGACATAGGTAACCTTCAAACGCTGGATGCCACCCAGTTTGGATTTGTGAAAGGGCAATTCAGCACCATAAAAATCGACTGCCAATCATTAGTGGATCAGAGTTCCACTGTGGTGACCCCTAACCAGGAAAAGCCAAAAAGATCATGTCTCCTAAACCTGGCTGATTTCTTTGAAGCAGTCACCAGAGCCGTGGACGAAGGTAAGGTGGTTTACACAGCCTATCTAGACCTTGCCAAGGCATTCAACACCATCCGCCACTCTGGAATCATAGATAAATTCACTAAACTGGGCATAAATCCCTACGTCACTTGATGGGTGGCCAACTGGCTCACTGACAGAACCCACACCATGAAGGTAGTCGACTCCAAATCCGACTCCAGACCAGTGACAAGTAGAGTACCACAGGGTTCAGCCCTGGGTTTCCTCCTGTTTGGCATCTACTTCTCTGAAGTTGAGGCCAACACAGAGAGTCTATGGCTAACAGTAGCTCGCAAACAACTGCAAACTGGGAGCTATTACTGAATCTCCAAATGATGTGGACATTCTACAAAAGGGCCTCACTGAGACAGATGCCTGGTGTCAAAGCCATGGCCTCAATGCCAAAAAACACAATCATTCCCTTTGGGAAAAACCCTGTGTACATAGGCGGTAGTTCACTAAACACCAAAAGTGTGATAAGAGACCTAGGGACACAGGTGGACAGTAGTCTCTCCTTTGATAACCACATCACCACAGTAGTCAGGAAATCCTTCTATGTGGCACACCTCATCAGAAAAGGTTTCTCATCCAGAAAGGAGGAGGTCATTGTTCCTCTCTACTCATCCCTCATTAGACCTATTACACACACCCCATTTTGTATGTACGTCACAAGACACTTACAACAACTGAAAAGGCCACAGAAATACCTCACAAAGAGGATCACTGGCCTCAAACAGATGCCCTATGCAGACCATCTCAAAAAACTCCAGCTCTACTCCATCGCATATTGCCTACTCAGAGTCAATCTCTGCCTGACATACAGAGCCACATCAAACCCAGAGCTGTTGGACATGCTACACTTGAAAAAGTCCCAGTCCCTCTGAGCCAGACACTCCAGGGACCTAAACCTTGTCACCACAATAAACAAAACATGCTGGAGGGATAGGTTCCTGTCCCAGAGACTTCCCATACTCTGGAACCGACTGACCATTCATGTCAAGCAAAGCACCTCATTAGCCCTCTTTAAGAAAAATCTTGACGACTGGATGAGAAATAGAAAATTCAGCCCAGGGATCACTTCTGTGGCTCTGCTCGACAGGGGCACAGGAAAATAATTTTTTGGATGGCAAACGCCAGGGAATCTGTATTGCTAGGCTTATGTAGGCCCTTGGGCCGATAGCCGAGTAAATACCTATGAACCTATGAACCTATGACCTGCTGAATGTACACTCCCACCAGATCAAGGAATTATTTATTTATTTTATTTATTTTTATTTTATTTTACATTTGTTGACCGGGCTAGTCCAGCTGGATAATTTCCATTTTCAGTGGAGGCCCGGGGAGAAAAGCTCCACAATTAAAACAAGGTTAAACATTTAAGCAACAATGCATACATTTTAGTGTGGAATAAAAAATTAAAGCCAAGATGAATGATTTGGAAAAAAACACTCACATTGTAACAACCTCCATACAGTAGGTTTGCCAGAAGAGGAGAGGGCCACGATCTTCTAGCTTACATTGGCAAGGAAATGGTAACCTTACCAAAGAGATAGCAAGTTCCAGAAATTTAAAGACAAATCAGCAATATGAGCACTACCTCCAGCTTTTTACAGCACCTCGTTCTCCATTTCATAAGCTGTAGTGGCAGGGAAGACACTTTAAGTGTAGCAAGAGAATTCTGAGCTAAATACCAGATGGGGGTGGGCATGTAATCACAGTGTCTCCAGATTATACTATCTCCCTTTTTCTTAAAAGGAAGAGCTCTGTACTAGTATTGAGGCTGCTCTTGGATTCAGAGTATTCAGTCTAACTAAAGTTTCCAGCCTCACTGATGGCTCAAAAAGACATGTGAAAATTGTTCTTTGAATTCACAGTTGGTGCAGAATCCTTTCTTGCATGGCAATCTCCCACACTAAGGGAAGACTCTTCTTGGATGGGGCCTCAGGGTGAATATAAATGACTCCTTCTCTGCAAGCAATCAGATATTCCCCCAGGAAGAAGAAACCAAAGAATGCAACCATCCACTCAGCCCAAAGTGAAAGTGGTTTCCACTGCAAGGGAAAGAAAGAGGCAACAACTTGACTTTGTGTTGCATCATGCAAACTCATTTTCCCCTAGAAGAGCCCTTGAATGAGGAGCACACAAAAGCAATGGATCCTATGGGCACAGACCACTTGTAACAGAAGAGGGATCTGTTAGAAAAGGAACAAGAACATGCAGCATTAGTGCAGATCTATGACTGCCGCTGATAGTGCCTCATCAGCCTGAACAAATTAACTTTCAGATTCTCAGTGCTGAACTTGTCCCGCGGTGGTGGTGCTGTGGTAGCGTTGTCACCTCACAGTAAGACGCTGTCCGGTTCAATTCTCAGCTAGAGCGTCTTCTGCGTGGAGACATGCCTGAATGGGTGTATCTTCGTTGAAGGTTGTGCGTCAGGCCTGGCAAGCCGGTACATAAAAATCAACTGCCAATCATTAGCGGACCGGAGTTCCGCTGTGGCGACCCCTAACCGGGAAAAGCCGAAAGACACAAACACAAATTCTCAGTGCTGAACTTCTTCTGAAGCCTGGGCTGTATTAGCTTCACACCAGGAAATATAAGACTAATCTTGGGTGACTGAGCACCTGCTAGGTGTTACACGACAGGCTTGCCCACTACACAAATTCTATGTCTGTGATAAATGTTCTGCAGTTTCAGGGTTTTGTGTGTTTACTGTTTAGTTTAAGGAGTTGTCTAGCACAAATTGCTTTTTTTGGGGGGGGGCGGGGATTATTATCAAACTAATTCTATTTGCCTGCACCTTGAAATCCATACATAACTGCCTGTCTACTGAAGTGGACGGCAATATAGGCCACTACAGGCAGTTTGGGGGGGGGATCACTGTCATCTTCCATTTAGAGAAGTAAAGGCAATTTAGCTCTGTGACTCCATTTTTCATTCTTATTAGTAAAAGTAAACCAATCACAAGGGAGTTGTATATCCCAGCTAATAAACAATTTAAGAATTCAGCTTGAGGAAATGCAAAATGCCCCCCCCCCCCGCCCCCATAATTGTGGTATGGCTTGCCTTTCACCATTCATAATATGTTAGAATGGACTTCTCACTCACCAAGTATGGGAAAAGGAAATCTTACTGGGTGGCACCAGGATTTCACATTGGGGGAAGTGCAAGGGCTTTATGGTGAGAGGCTGCTATTTTAAAATACAGTCTGTATAGAACTAAGCACACCATTTTCACTTCTTAGATTGTTGTGTCTTTCGGCTTTTCCGGTTAGGGGTCGCCACAGCGGAACACCGGTCCGCTAATGATTGGTAGTTGATTTGTACATGCCGAGTTACCAGCCCTGACGGCCAACCTTCAATGAAGGTACGGCCTTTCACGCATGTCTCCACGCAGAAGACGCTCTAGCTGAGAATCGAACTGGACAGCATCTTGGGAATTTGATGGATAGTTTATAACTAATATCAATGCATTTTTATTTTATTTATTTATTATATTTAGAAAGATTTGAATTGTAACTTATGTTCATTATTTTTCTTGTTATGTAGGATAACTATTTCAGGTCTGCTAAATAAGGCAAGGGATTTTGCATTAGAATGTATTTAATGGAAGCTAAAACATGGTGACACTTGTACTTCTGTTATTTTGATTTTTGAAAATAATTGTGTCAATTTGTAGAAGATACTTTTTGTAGGGTTTTACTTAAAGAGTATTTAAGCACACTTTTAAAAAGATGGAAATCTGAAGAATCCCAAACTGGGAAGAAGCATACTGATCCAGAATCTAAGATAGTATGGAAAGGATGTAATCACTGAAAATTAATGCCAGAATTCAGTCAGGCAGAAGTGGGTTGCTCTAATACTATAATCTTTTTATGAACCATATTGAGAAATATCAGATGAGCAATTAAAAAAAGAAAGAATTAGATTTAGAATGCAGTTTATACAGCAGTTTCTTTTTCTTAAAGAAATTATAGTGTTTAGATATTCAAAGATTGCCTATGAACAGGTTAGTATTTTACAAATGTATGTTTGGGGTTTAATATTTTATAAAATTATATCTGTGAGACTATATATATATATATATATATATATATATATATATATATATATATATATACATACATATATAAGTTATAAACTGACATTCATGTGTTTCATGACTTTGTTCATTGTTTACTGTTAAAAAAACTTTGGGAGGAATCTATCTAGATTATTTGGGGAATTCAATAAAGCCTACACGGGTATTTTTTGTGTGTATGCATCACATTTTTAGATTCAGTAGCGCCACTTGGCAGCGTGCACGCACAAACATGGAAATGTCTGTGAAATGCAAATCATTTCACAAGCTGGTGAATCTTATGCAAATGAGGCAGGTTCAGCTATCCAACAAGCAGATTTCGTGTCAGTGTCCGTAGTGTATGCAGAATTTTTCTACGTACATGAGTCTACACAGAGAGAAGGGGATGTAAAACTGTAGAGATATGGACATAAATCCCATGAAAATGTTATAATACATACAGATATGAGCTAAACTATTATTGTGGATGTCAGAATGAGGAAGGGAATAAGTTGAATTAATATTTTTTCAATAATCTCAACGTGTTTACGCTACGTGCCACAGTGCACAAACATGCTTAACAGAAAAATAAAAAAGAAGAGAAAAAAAGGATTTTATAATATTTTTCAGAAATGTATTATAGGACCATGTGTCGGGTCCATACAATGATTCACTGGTGCTGTTGCTCAGGTCATACAGCTATGAACCATGTAGTTTCCAGGCTGTCACCATGGATATCTATGAAAATGAGGTGGATGTCTTGAATAGCAAAAAGGAGTAAGCATGTCCGCATATCCACTTTGTGTAGGCTCTCACAGTATGTTGATATTTCCACTGGATGTGGATGACATCTGGGGGGAGGTATCCTGTTACTTCTAGGCTCTTTTAAACTCCTGTGCATGTGTTTATGCTGCATGCCACATCACTGAACGTGTTCATGTGGAAAGACCACCCAGATGAAAGTTATGCTGTAGGCAGCAAGTCATTAATACTGGATATATTCACTTATTAATTTTGCCGGTTGTATAAGCTACGCTGTATGGCGCATTGTGCCATGTTGTGCACTAAAGTAAACCCATTAAACGATGTTAATTACATTTTAGGCAGGTGAAACACATCATAGTTAGTCAATCACACATTGTGGACCTACAGCAGACCTGTATAAAGTATACATACACCACACATTCTGATTTATTCCCAATACTCTGGACCATTGGAGTACAGACTTGGGAATTTTAACAGAGATAATGCTAAGGGCTGCTGCAAATCTGATATATCTGTATGTGCTAGGTGCTTTTTGAAGGGATTTACTAAAGAGTATTTAAGCACACTTTTAAAAAGATGGAATTCTGATGAATCCCAAACAGGGAAGAAGCATACTGATCCAGATACTGATGCATTGTAAGCATTACTTAATGCAGGAATAACAATGTTCATAGTTATGCCAGTGATTGTGTGATGAATGACCCCTCACTGTCAAGCAGCTTGTGTGCTCAAAAGACTAGGGCAATCAGCTTGTTTAATGACATTCATGGTTCTAATCTAGAAGTATCCACTTCTTTTCGATGTCAGGCATTATTATTTTGTGTTTTACAGATTGTCATTCTGTGTGTAGTGTAATATTATTAACCTCTGTCACATATTAATTATATCAGACAACTTTAGACAGTCATAGCCAATTTGAGTGAAGTGCAAAAACAGGGACAGATATAATTTTCTGTAACACACAAAATCCTGGACTGGAGTACAGGTAGGTGTGGGCTGGAGTCAGTTTATAACAAGGCTCATAGGATGATACTAAGCTATTGGCCCAGAGACCCTTATAAGCCTAACCAAGAGTTTTGCCCATATTCCCACAAAGTCAGCACCTGTTCCCCCTGTCCAGCAGGGACACAGGTGGGATCCCAGGGGTGTATTTTGTTTCCCATCCAGTCATCCAAGTTCCTCTTAAAGAGGGCTAGTGAATTACTCTGCTTGACAAGGAGAGAGTGTCTATTTCACAGATGGGGGAGTCTTTGGGACATAAATCTATCCTGCCAACAAGTTCTATTAATGTCACAAACCAGGTTGAGGACTTGCATGCAGGTTGTGCGAGTGGAGTTTGACTTATGGATACGCAGTAACTCCATCAAGGCTGGGTCTGAGACTGCCTCTTATGCCAGACATAGGTCACCTCTGAACAGTCTGTATGAGACTGAGTACAGGGATGAGGCTTTTAGCTTATCTGTGTAGGATAGGTGTTTAAGACCCTGGATTTTACTCATCAGGAACCTCTGTCATTTTCCATCTGCTGCATGTGCTTGGCAAGGTACATGCTGAAGGGGGCATTGTATTCAATAATGGGTCTGACAAGGGTGGAGCACAGGGATGTTATGACCTCCTTGTTCCTGGATGAAATACCCTTACTTATGAGGTGGGCCATATAGAAAGCCTTCTGTACAATGGAGGCAATGTAGTGGTCAAATGTCAGTTTGCTATCAACCTGGGTGCCCAAGTCCCTCATGACTGACTGCATGTTTAGCACATTGTTATTAATGTGATAATTAGTGGGGGCACCATTGTCCCCAAAGGGAATAATGGTACTTTTCTTGGCATTCAGTTTGAGGCCATGCTTCTGGCACCAGTCATTAGTTTGGGTTAGGTCCTCTTGGAGGATGTTCACACTAGGGGAATTTAAGACACCACCCAGCTTGCAGTCATCTGCAAACTTGGTCAGCCACAGACACTGGTTTTGGCTTGCTTCTCAGAAAAGTATATCCCAAACAGTAGAGGCCTCAAGACCAATCCTTGGGGTACACCACTCATTATGGGTCTACTACTAGAGGTTGCTTCCCCTATTTTGACTGAATGGGTTCTATCAGTGAGACAGTTAGCTACCCATCTGTTAACATATGGGTTGATGCCTAGCTGGGAGAGTTTATCTATTATGTCTGAGTGGGGAATAATGTCGAAGACTTTGACTAGGTCAATGTAGGCTGTGTGCACCATCTTACTCTCATCCATGGCTTTTAACAGGCAGGATCTCCCTTTGACAAAACCAAACTGTGTGGGGTCAAGCGTTTGGAGTTTGCCAATGTCCTTGTTTATAAGGTCCATGATAATGTGTTCCATGGCCTTGCAGATCAGACTAGTTAGGCTGATGGACCTATAATTGCCTGGGTTGGTGGACGCTCCACCTTTGTGTAGAGGGATGATAGTATCTTTCCTTCATTCTACTGGGTAAAAGCCAGTGCACAGGCTTTGGTTGAGTAGGGTGCCTAATGGTGGCAATAGCTCATGCCCGAGTTCATGTAGGACCCAGCCAGAGATGTTGTTGGGTCCCATGGAGGTGGTATTTTTTGCCTTTGAGAGGGCATTAAAGACCTGCTCCCTGGTGATGAGGGGAGGGAGGGAGGGAGGTTCTGGGAATGTCCTGGTTTACTGATGGTGGGGACAGGAGGGTGAAGTTTTCATTGAACCTGTCTGCCATCAGGTTGGCTATATCTATGGCATTTGTGTTTGTGCTGTTCTTGACCTCCAGTTCAGAGCAGATTTTGATGTTACCTTTGAGATTTTGGATGTATGTGAAGAAGGATTTGTGATTGTCCTTAGTGGAGGTGGCCAATCTGGGCTCTAAGTTAGACTTAAAGGATTTCACCAGTGCCCTTATTTGCTTGTTCAGACAACAGAGAGATTGCTTCCTACTTGGCACCGCCTCCTTCTTGGTGCTGGACAGCAATTTTTTTCCTTTTATTATAGAGTTTGTTTATTGCTGCTGTCCATCAGACAGGTTTACTCTTCCTTGAGGAAGATGATTTGGTCCTGTCAGATATTGCTGAGTCCATGCAGCTATGTAGGTGCTCATATAGTTTTTTGGTGTAGGCTTGGACATTAGTGCTAGTTCCAGCTGAAGGGATGGTGGCTGTGAAGCTGCTTATACCTGCTCTCAGGAAGTAGTAGTCAGCTTTGGAAAAGTATTTTTGTTTGACCCTGCGGGGGGGGGGGTCAGAGAAGATGGTGACTTTGAATGTGATTGCTTTATGGTTGAATCTTACCAAGGAGAATGACACTGTAGGGGTGTTACAGTGGCTACTCCTGTTGGTTAGTACCAGGTCCAGAACATTTTCACCTCTCTTGTGGGTGTTGACCAGCTGGCATTGACGAAGTTGAGGAATCTCTGGGCATTCATGTTTGGGCTAGAATAGGTCTTCCACTCTATGCTTGGGTAGTTAAAGTCACCCAGGATCAGGGTAGAGGGTTGAATCTTAATAGAGTCAAGTAAGTTCAGATAGGTGTAGTGGATGTCCCGAGTCATGGCTGGAGGTCTGTAGCTAGCTATGATTTAAATAGGTGTTTTGTCAACAGTTAACTGCACCTGGAGTGTCTCCTGTGTGTCATACTCTTTGACCAGCTAGGAGGTGTGTATGTCTTTGATAAATATTGAAACTCCACCTCCTTTGGCTTTGCAGCCCTCCATTTGGGGTCTGAAAGCATGGTAGGATGAGTAACCTTGTAAGGCTAGGGTGCTCTCCACAACTCTGAACAAGGTTTCAGTGACTGCACAAATGTCAGCATCTTCCAGGGTGAGGAATGTTTGCAATGAGTGCAGTTTCATGTTAAGACTACTAGCATTTAGCAGCATAACTTTAAATTTCATTTAGAAGAAATTTTCATACTGGTAATTTTGTCCTCATGACTTTGTCTAAAAAAGGCACTATGGGGGAGGCAAGAGCCTTTGCCAGAAGCCCAGGGGGAGCAGATGAAGGCCATCTCTGGCAAAGTATTGTTGTCTATCAAGCATGTCCTCCCAGGCTGTCAGGTACTGGATCCCCTTGGAATGACACCAGAAACTAAGCCAATTATTGAAGTCAATCATTTTCTGTTTGTATTGAGGCATCAAGAAAATCCCACTGGGCATGCTCATACACTTAGTTAAGCAGAGTGCAATTCTGTTGCTCCTTGCTCAGAATAACCTGTTATATATAGATATGTCTATAGATATATACATACATGTATACATATCTGTCTGTCACTATCTCTCTCTCTCCCATAGATATATCTACCTGTATATGTGTATGTATATATATATATATATATATATATATATATATATATATATATATACACACACACACACACACACACAATCTGTCTCTCCCCATATATCTACATAACACACACACACATATAATATATATATATATATATATATATATATAATATCATATACACACACACATGGGCACCTACATTTATATACATCCCTGTTATACAGACAAATATATATGTTTATATGTGTGTGTATGTCTGTATTGTCCTACCTACCCTGATAATGGTGAGTAAAGCTACACTATGACACATATATAACATTGCTCTAAGGATCAAAAGTAAAGGTTCAACAGTAGATAACGCACTTAATAACAGCCCCCTGTGCCTGATGGATGTCACCACACATACACCAACAGTTGAACAGGTAGTGTAATGTATAATGTTCTCTATGTACGCATTGACAGGGTACATTATTCTTGCCCATAGGCTTGCCCATCCAAATGCAAACAGCCACATATGGAGAAAAATGGCAACTGTAGCCACATAGCTAGGATAAAAAACAGCTATCTGACTGCTAGGCTACTAGATGCAGATAACAGTAAGAAGCAATATCACACTGCAGGCCACAGATGCTGTTCAACACAAGCCTAGTTTATGTAATTTACAAGTAGTTTCCCTGGAGTAATCTATCACACAGATGGCAATTGCAGAGCATGTGACAATTACTGTGATCTATAGTGTTTAAGACTAGATGGGTAGGGGTTCTAATCTCACTGCAGGCCACTTGGTTACGTGTATGTGAATCTCCCTGCAAAACAGCAAAAAATCTCTCACTGACTACCAAACTGCAATGGCTCTGCACTTACTTTAAGTTGATGCTAGCCTCTGAATTCATGTCTTCCACAATGTCTGCTGTCATGTACCTTAAGACTAACAACTGCCAGTATAATGTCAGAATTCAGCTGTGGTGTGTGGGATAATTACTGTGATCTATAGTGTGTAAGACTAGATAGGTAGGGGTTCTAATCCCACTGCAGACCATTTGCTGTATCTCCCTAAAACATAAATATGATCACCTCACTGACTTAGAAAGAGGTAGGGTTTTGCAATATTTTGGTTGTAGCAGGTGATGTGGGCCTCTAAATGCCTGACCACAACAAGGCCTGATGATGCATCTAGCATAAGATGTCCTAAAGAGATATTAACAGCAGACTTGAGGTGTGGTGTGCACATTACGTACTGTAATCTGTAGTGTGGACCATTAGATAGGTATGGGGTTCTGCTCTACTTGCAGCCAACTTGGACTGTGTATGTTTGCTGTGCAATGAAATGTAAACATTAATTAGATGTGGTGCTATTCTCACTGTAGACAGGTTTGTGTTTGTGGATGTTAGAGCATGTTACATTAGTGTATGGAATCATAGGATCATTGAACTTTACCAGCCTACTGGCCCTAGAGGCCTTACAATCCTAGCCACATTCTTACCATTATTAACACATTCAGTACATATTGCCCCTGTCCACAAGGGACACAGGCAGAAGCCCTGTGGTGAAATGACAGTCACCCAGTCAATCATACAGATGGCATCTGACAAGGGCCAGTGAGGTGCTCAGTTTCTCATTAGGCAGGAGTCTGTTTCAAAGGTTTATTAAAGTCTTCTAGACATATCTCTCCCACCAGCATGTATTAGTAATGTCACATACCAGGTTAATGTCCTTACAGTGAGTAATCCATGTACCATGCCACCTACAGATATGCATTTCCAATACAGCAGGGTCAGACATTGCCCTGTATGCAAGCAGAGATCACCTCTGAGTAGTCTATATGACACAGGCTACAATGACAGCAATTTCAAACGATCCTCATAAGACAGATAGTGAAGACATGAAGTTCCCTTGTGAGGAACCTTTGTGTTGTGTGCAGCTGCCAGCAGTGCTTGGAAAGGTGCATGACAAAATGGATATTGCACTCATGTATTGGCGCGCTGAGGGAAGAGTACATGAAGGTTATGACTATGTCATTTTCGGGTGACAGTGCCGTCAGTTATGACATGAGCAAGATAAGATTCCCTTCTTAGCACTGGGGAGACATGGTGATCTAAGGTAAATTAGCTGTAAACCTGTGTGGCCAGGCATGTGTGCCCAGGTCTATCACCCTTAGCATGTACATCAGGTGTGCTACTGATGCCCTACTTACCAGGAACATTGGTGTTACCAATGGAAATGATACTACACAGATATTTGCACGGAGTTTACAGGTATGAGTACGTCAACAGGCATTTGTTCATCAATACCCTCTTGTAGGATATTGACATAACTCACAGATTCTATGACCACTCACAGTTTGTTGGCATCAGCCAACCTTGTCAGCTACAGACATTCACTTCATCTTGTTTGTTTGTGTCTTTTGGCTTTTCCCGGTTAGGGGTCGCCACAGAAGAACTCCGGTCTGCTAATGATTGGCAGTAGAGTTTTACATGCTGGCTTGCCGGGCCTAATGCACAACCTTCAACGAAGGAAGGCCCACAGAAGACGCTCTGAGAATCGAACGGGCAACGTCTAACTGTGAGGCGACAACGCTACCGCAGCACCACCACCGCAGTCCATTCACTTCATCTTGTACTGTGGTTAAATGGATTACAAGCAGTAGAGGACCCAGGACTGAGCCCTGTTGAGCACCACTGATTACAGATCAGCTATTGGAGGCAGATTCCCCTATTTTAGTATGTATTCCATCAGTGAGCCACTTAGTGAACGTATAATGATATTACTGTTGATGCCTACTTGGGTGATTTTGTCAATGATGTCTGAGTAGGGGATAGTGTCACATGGCCTGGCTAAGTCCAGGGGGTTGTATGCATAGATGTCCCCTCATCCAGGTCCTTGGTGACCGCCTCATACATGTCCACCAGGTTTAACAGCCATCATCTTCCTTTCATAAATTCAAACTGTGTAGGGTCAACTGTCTTCAGATTACATATATCTTTGCTGATCAGGTCCATGATGATTTGCCCCATTGTCTTACAGATATGGCTACTCAGGCTAATAGGTCTGGAATCCTGCAATCAAAGTAGAGTTTATTTTTATCAAAATTGTTTACCCACTTTCAGATACTGCAAAGAGCCCGGCTACTGGAGAAATTCCATAAACTAATACAATGATAAGGAACAAAGAAATGTGATGAAAAATGTGTCATTTCTTCCCTTTATTTCACAGATTGGGACTGGTTAACATTGACTCCAGTGATACAGTTATACAGAGCGGAGGCTGTTTTGGAGGAGTTTCCCGCTTGTATTTTGTGCCTTTTGGTGTTTGTCCAGACTGTTTTTGGTTTCTAATAGGTCTATAGTTACACCACCTCTGTGCAAGGGGATAACAGTTGCCATTGTCCAGTCAGCTGGGATGCAGCCAGTGGTTACACTATGAGTGCAAGGAGTTCCCAATGGTGTTAGTAATCCTTGTTGGATCCCATGTAGGACACAGCCTGGGATATTAGCATGTCCAATCGATGCTGTGTTTCCTCCTTAGAATGCCCATTTACAACCTGCTTTGTAGATAGAGAAGGTATGGGACAGGTTGTAGGCATGTCATGTGGTACATGTGGTGGGGACAGGGGAGTGAAGTTGACACAGATCCTGTGGGACAACAGGTTAGCTATGGCTACAGACTCATTATATGGGGCATCATTAAGTACGAGTTCACTGACAATCTGGGCCTTTCCTCTGCAGTTACACATGTAACTACACTGTACGTTGTGGTTGTCCTTTGTGAGGGAGACTAATTTTGTCACATACTGTTTTTGCAGGACATCAAAACAACACAATTTGCTTGTTTTAGCTGAGGAGGGAGTGCTTCCATTTTAGTGGGGCTCCCTCACTCCAGCTGTCACACAGCAATATCCACCTCTTATTGTCCAGCCTGCTAATGGCAGTTGTCCACCATGCAGGTTTTCTGTGCCATTAGGACCTTGTTTTCCTCCTGTCAGGTACAGTTGAGTCTATGCAGTTGTCCAGGTGCTTGCATAAAGCATTGGTGTAGAGCTCTGCATACTTGCCTGTCCCATCTGAGAGGGGAAGGTGCAGTCAAACTATGTAAACCATCCCATTGGAGGTTATGATTTGCATTGCTGAAGTTTATTACTGTATTTTCTGCAAGGGGGTGTAGGGGTGATACTTACTTTTAATGAGACTGATCTGTGGTCCATCTCACCATGGTGGACCTCACAGTTGATGGACTGTAGTGGTCACCCATATTGATAAACACCTAATGCACTATGTTGGCTCACCTTGTGGGGATGTCACACCACTGGTACAGGGCATTGTAGTTAAGGATGTGGATTAACCTTTGGGCAAGTAAGCTTGAGCATAACTAATCAACACAGTTGGTGGGTACTTAATGTCACCCCAATCCATGGTGTACTGATGTATCTTGACAGACACAGGCACATTTAAATAAGCACAACGGGTGTCTGGATTCATGGAGTTGCTCCTGTAGCTGGCAATGGCTTGATTAGGTGCCCTTCCAGCAGTGAATAGCACCTGCAGTGTCTCCAGGCAATCATACTGTTTCACCAA
Source organism: Protopterus annectens (assembly GCF_019279795.1). NCBI lineage: Eukaryota > Metazoa > Chordata > Ceratodontiformes > Protopteridae > Protopterus > Protopterus annectens. The sequence continues at coordinate 562,667,213 of NC_056726.1, read as the reverse complement.
TCTGGATGTGTATCGATCTTTAATGAATATGTATACACCACCTGCTTTCCCTTGCACACTGTCAGTTTGAGGTCTGAACATGTGAAAGGATGTTTAGTCTGTATGTCTCTGGTACTGTCCTCAGCCTTGACCCAGGTGTCTGTGACTGCACAAATATCTGCATATTCCATGGTGGGGACATCTTCCACTAATTGAAGTTTAGTGTTGGCATTCCTAGCATGTAGCAGCACAACCATAATGTTGTATGATGTTTTCCATTGAGACAATGGCTATAAGATGCACTATGGGGTATCAGCAGCATTGGCCAGTACTCAAAGTCCTAGGAGTGACAGATGAAGACTCTCTGGCAAAGCACTGAGATCTGTTGAGCAAACATCCCAGGTGGACATGTAGTGGATTCCCCTTACAATGACACCACATGCTAAGGCAATTATTGACTTCCATCATTTTCCACGTGTATTGAGCCATCATCTTAGGTGAGAGTCAAATGCAGCTGAAAGCTATGAGCATGCCCGTCAGACACACAGAGTGTCTAAGCTCAGTCATGTGTCTGCATACAGTCCAATGACGTATGTCTCAAGTTGTACACACCAACAGGAACTATGACATCATCATGTTATCTGATATTGACAGACTTGCATCAGTGTGTGATATGGCATACCATGTCAACTCACAGATAGTTAACTGTGACCTTTCCCATATGTAGCCTGGTGACAGGGACATCAATGTGTCTCATCATGTAATCACCTATGACTAATAGGTTTGATTTTGTGTTTTGCCTCAAGTGTTTGACCAGTGAGACAGTGGTGCATGAGCTATTATGTGTACTGTGTTCTCCAGAGGTATTATGTGTACTGAGCTTGCATATGCGTATCTGAGGTGTCTGTTGTTTGAGAATGTGTCTGGTAAGGAGCTTCACACATGCAGGGGTTTGTGATGTGGGTGTGGGTGGAGCAGAAGGTGAGGTGCACGTGTTGGCAAAATGCTCATTGTCATATGTATTGATTGGTGTGTGAGACAGCATGGAATCAAGGTTTGTAATAGTCACATCTCTCACACATTCTGTTTGTGTGGTATAGAAGTAGAGGAGTGGGGATACTTTCCACATCTCATCAGCAGTCATTGATAATGCCATTAGCAATAGAGTCTTACTTGTGTGTATGTCACAGCAGGCCATCATTAGGCAGTGCCATGACAGATGCTGAAATGTAACATGTCACCTTTATGTATGTCCCCTAAGGTAACACAGCACCTGACAGCATGCCATGACATGGCTGAGTGATTACCATGGTTTGTCAGGCATGTGGCCCCTGGATTAACCATAATCCTGTTATTAGGCATGGTCACAATAGCATACCTACAAATGTAACACTGTGCAACTCCAGCAAAGTCGGGGTCGTGTTTCTACATCCTTGGGGTTGACAGCCTGAAAAACACTGTTTATAGGCACTCCTTGCAGAGAAGATGTGGATGTCCATGCATGCACAGAGAACTTGTTCAACTTTGCAGTCATTACTTTGGTCTTGCAAGTCTACAATGCCTGTCAAGCAAGCAGACAGCAAACTGGATGCTGTATGACATGAGGTGCGAACACAGACATGTGTTCCAGGTGCATAAAGGTACAGTATGACATACCTAGGGCATGTGGCAGGTGGACACATTTTGGCCAAAGGTGGCCACTCCTCTGCAGTAGGTCATGTCATGCAAATATCCACCATTAAGCTGTTGAAGGGCAGGCTGCATGAATTTCTGCAAAATTCTTACCTAACATGGATCACTGCTGCTGTGGTGCTTGTTTGAGCAACCTTGTTCATCTATGTTACCGGACATTAAACATTATATTGTGACACTACAGCTGTGCTCCTATTCACTATCTGGTCAGTACCCTAGTGAAATCCTAACAACCCTGGAACAGAAGGCATAATAGATGCAAAAGTCAAATGATTGCTCTGGTTGCTAATCAAGGCATCTACCTGGAAAAGGGCATGTCAAGCTTACAGAGTCTTACATAATGTGGGACAACTACATGGATGAACAAACACACTGTGTCCTGCTTCTCATCATGAGCTTGGTACTAATGTTTTGCTTCTGCTGAGAGAAAAAGTATAGGAGCATGGTATCCCAGGAGAGAGTGGTTGTAGTGATACCAGGATTAGTAGCAGCAAAGCACCAGCAGTTCAGTGGACTCCCCTGTTTTCAGCATTCTTCACAAGGTAATTGTGTCATTTCAGTACACACTGTTAAGTAGTGTAAACTGAAGAATAACTGTGTAAAAACTTCACAGAGTGTACATATTACCTTCCCCTTCATTGTTTGCCTGTGCTCTGTACAAACACAGACACCTTGGGATGACTATTTTCTTGAAATATGATGAAAGTAAGTGCAATACTTAGTTGCACACAGGACAACTAGCATGCAGTGCCATGCACTGTCTCAGATGTCTCAGTCATCTGATATGTAAAGCCATGAAATGAATTATCATGGAAATGATAAGTAACAATGTTGTACACCTACAAACACTGGACAAAACACAGTTTTTGCTCAAGGGCAGATCATGCCTACCCTAACAGGTGGACCTCATTGAGTGTGAAACTATGCAATGGATGAGGAGAATATGACTCATTCCACCTATCATGGCCTGACAAAGCAATTGACAATATTAGACCATCAGGCATTGTTGAAAAACTGTAGAGGTTATTTACACACTAGTATGTCAGCTGGTGGATAGCCAATTGTCTGACAGTCATTATCTGGGTAGCTAGCATTGGGTAGTCCGCACCTACAATGAGGCCAGTCACCAGTGGATCTCACCATACCCAATAGAACCAAGATGCTCTCCTCCAAAAAAAAAGCCAATCTGGTGGTCCCCTGCCATAAACAAACTCTACAACAGAAAGAGGAAACTGATGTGGAATAAGGTGAAGTACCAAGACTGGAAAACTCCCTTATCAGCCTCAACAAAAAGTTGTGATCCCTCATCAAATCCTCTAAAGCTACCTATGAAAACAGAATTGCAGCAGATAGTAAAGATAACCACAAGGCCTTCTATAGTTATGTAAAGAATCTCCACGACAATACCCAGATTTGCTCTGAGCTACTGCACAATGGTACCTCCTATACCAAGCGAACAGATGTTGCCAATATACTGGCTGACAGATTCAGTGCCAACTTTAACCCTCTCTCCCCCCAAAGGACCAATCACAATACCAGTAGATTGCCAGGCACCCAGTATTACTGCTGCACAGGTTAAAACAGCACTGTCCAAGGCTAAGAATACAGCTTCTATGGGACCTGACAATATCTCTGGCTGTGTTCTACATGAACTACAGAGTGAACTGGCACCTCACCTGTGTGCCCTGTTCAATCACAGCCTCACCACAGACTTTGACCGTATCAAATGCCACACTTCTACAGTCATCCCTCTCCACAAAGGAAGAGCGAATACAGACCCTGGGAACTATTGCCCCATTAGCCTGATGAGTCTGATATGCAAAGCTATGGAACGCATCATCATGGACCTAATAAACAAGTATATAGGGAATCTCCAAACTCTGGATCCCACACAGTTTGGGTTTTGTGAAGTGTAGATCATGCCTGCTCAACTCGGTCAACTTCTTTGAGTCAGTCACCAGAGCTATGGATGAAAGCAAGGTGGTTCATACAGCCTACCTTGATTGGGCAAAGGCCTTTGATACCATTCCCCACTTAGGAATCATAGAAAAACTAACTAAGCTAGGCATCAGCCCCTATATCACTAGGCGGGTTGCAAACTGGCTCACAGATGGACCCCACAGTGTGAAAGTAGCTGACTCCAAGTCAGACTGCTGACCAGTCACGAGTGGAGTCCCACAGGGTTCGGTCTTGGGTCCTCTCCTGTTTGGTATCTACTTCTCTGAAGTCCAGGCCAAGACGAGGGGACCCTGGCTGACAAACTTCGCAGACGATTGCAAGTTGGGAGCTATTATTAACTCCCCAGGTGATGTTGACATCCTACAGAAAGGCCTCACTAAGACCATCAACTGTTGTCAGAACCATGGCCTTAAACTCAATGCCAAAAAATGTGTCATCATCCCCTTTGGGAAAAACCTGGTTACCATGAATTACCACATCGATGGTAGTCCACTGAACACAGAAAGCGTTATAAGAGCTCTGGGAACACAGGTTGACAGCAACCTCTCCTTTGACCACCACATTGCCACTGTGGTCAGAAAGTCCTTCTATGTGGCACATCTCATTACTAAGGGTTTTGCATCCAGGAAGAAAGAGGTCATCATTTCTCTCTACTCTTCCCTCATTAAGCCAATCACGGAGTACAATGCCCCATTTGGCATGTACCTCACTAGAGACCTGCAACAACTGGAAAGGCTACAAAAGTACCTCACAAAGATGATCCTAGGCCTTAAGCACTTGTCCTATATGGACAGACTCAAAAAACTCCAACTATTCTCTGCCTCATATCGCCTACTTAGAGGCGATCTCTGCTTGACTTACAAAGTCATGTCTGACCCAGCTCTGTTAGAAATGCCACATCTAAAGAAATCCGAATCCCTCCACATCACACACTCCAGAGACCTCTACCTCATTACCACAATCAACAAAATGTGCTGGAGGGACAGGTTCATAACCCAGAGACTGCCCATACTATGGAATAGACTTCCCATACATGTCAAACAGAGCACCTCACTGGCCCTCTTCAAGAGGAATCTTGATGAGTGGATGGAAAACAGAAATTTCACCCCAGGGATCACTCAAGTGGCTCTACTCGACAGAGCCACTGGGAACTAAGGTCAGGTGGCATGATGCCAGGGTAATCCCATGGGCTATGCTTGTAAAGGCTCTAGGGCCATTAGCCTAGTACACACCTATGAACCTATATGCCAAGTGATACGTGATGAGACACCCACAACAGGTGGTGGAAGGAGAGCAGGCCTCCTATGAGCACCCCTAGCAATCCACCTGTGTGGAACTTCACCATCTCTTTGGCTATGGGCAGTATCGACACTCACTGCAGCCATAATTGCAACACTTTCCTGTTCAGTATCTCCACCCTCTGACTGTCCAATATCTGTGGCCTCTAGAGACTGGATATGTGTAGGCATACTGACTGTGTATGGTGATGAGGGCAGAAGAGGACTGTAAACTGTAAACCTCTGAGACAGATTCAGCCCCTGCAACCCCCACCTGTGCCTCACTTTGGCCACCATCATCATCAGAGTCTGAAGAGATACTGACATCAGGTTGTGAAGGTGACAGAGACCTCCAAAAACACCAAAACCGATCTGAATTTTATGGTGTTGCCACATTAAAGAGATGTATGAATATGCTTACATGGTGCTGGCTTTGCTTTTTGAGATATACAAAGGTGACAGAGACCAACCCCCCTGGTCACCTGTGATAAAAAAAAGGAAAAGCAGTACATTAAATCTTCCAAGTGACTCGCCAGGTGCATCTGCAGTTAACTCACAGTGACCCCTCTAGGCATCAAACATTTTTTTCATATTTGCACCAATAATTCCAAAACCATGCTAAGTACAAGTTTTTAAAATATTTCATCTTAAAGCTTACACAATGGCAAACTCAACTGCATTACTATTTTGACATCTATCTAGCACAGGTAAATAGATATTAACTGTTGTTTTTATGATTTTACTTGATATAGATATAATTTTCACATTTTCTAAGTATCTCAACAACCAAGTAACACAGACAGAGCTCCTAGCCTCATATGAAAGTGCTCAGCTACATGAATAAAATACTGTTGACAGTATGTATGTAATGTGACTGGTTGCTAAGATATTGTAAGTTGTTTACAAAATATTACAAATGTAATCATTACTGTGTTTACTGTGACTTATAAAATTCAGTTTAAGACCTAGAACCTAAAGAATACTACCACTATAAAAAATAGTGTGTGGCTGAAGAGTATGCCAGTTATACTTCTTTCATGATCCCCGTGGTTCCAGAGATATGAATATTTGTTTGAAATGTGAGGACATCATTTGATTCTATCAAAAGGCTTATGCTCCACCCATTGGAACTTACAGTGCAAACTTCCTGAACTCCATTGGAGGGAATGAGTTAATACCTGCACTATTATGCTCTGCAGTATTATATTGCAATATATGTTAAATTGTATACACTGCTGTCACTATTACAGACCTGTTTAACCCTCAACCTTATATAGTAGCACATGAGGACATTATCTTCTAAGAAACATCTATAGTTTCTTGTAAAAAAAAGCTCTTTTAACAAGAATCTCATAAGCAGCAATGATGTACCCTGTTGACATTTGTCAAAACTCTGCAAAGTTGACACATATGGCAATCTGTAATGTCCTGACAATACTGTCACATCCATCAATGTGGTCACACCTTCATGGTATAGGTGTGACTCTAAACTGTTTACAGTCAGAAAATACCTGTGCAGTTGACAGTCATGCAGACAATACATCAATCCAGCCAGCAGGCCTGGGATGACACTTTAGTGAATACATTGCACTAAATCTACATCTCTAACAAAACAGTGTTGTGCTTACCAGGAGCAGGAGCATGGCCTTGTCCGATTCCTGACGGTCCTGTGAAAATTTGAGTGATGTAAACACCACCAAATGTTGTACTATAACAGGGTAATACGTCCATATATCTCACATTTACAGTAACTACTATGTTAATTGGTATGTTGGTCAAAATCTGAGCATGAGATTCAAACTGCAGTTAACCCCCCCCCCCCAAAAAAAAACAAGCACCTGATACCCACGTAAAACTATGCACACCCTGACACACTGAATGCTACAGTATTCCAGTGCTGATTTAACTAAGCATATCTGGATGCTCCTGTTGTGTGGAAACAGTGGCACCCATATCTACAACATACCATATAATGGATGCCTGGGAACTGTCTTGTGTTCCTAGGTTCACCAGGAATTCCTTAATGGCTGACCGTGGTTGTTCCATGGCAGGCCTTCCACCAGTAACACCACAATCCCTGGCCATATCTGTTGCTCTTCTGCATGCCACATTGATCATATCAGTGGCACAGTGTTGCACCTCCTCATATGTCCTGCTCTGGTGACCGACAGCATTCACATTGCAGACCAGGTCAGCCCATAATGCTGCCCGCTCTTCCCTGGTTTGCCTCCTCCTGGACAGCAGAAGTTGATGGTGTTGATGCAGGGCTTCCAGGATGATGTCATTTTTAGCATCCATAAAAGGGCCCTGGCGTTGTGGATACATCTTTTCTGAAAGTCAACAAAATGGGAACAGATGTCAGGATCACATACATGGGAGTACACTATGTAGAGATACAGCAATAATGGATGGCTGACAGTATTCTCTGCTTGATTACACATCTCATATTCCACACTGTGCAAACATACTAAGGATATGGATGCTACTAGGATATTAGCATTAGTCAGCTATTCCTGTTTGTGCCGAGACAGATACTGATGTATGGTCACACACCCAACACAGGAGTCCATTGTAGTGTGGCTTTGAGGGGTACCCCCCCTTATAATATATAAAAACAACAGTGTCTAATAAATAGCAGTGTGCTATCTTTTGACTTGTGTACCACATTAACAAAGAGCATTCTACCCTTAATGTACTGTAGTTCTTCTGTAGGTATAACAAATCTAGAGATCAATGACTTGTCATCATTTTAGTTCCAAGAAAAGTTTAATGCTGTAATCCCCATTCCCCCCTAAGTATATTCATACATATGCATCATGTTGGAAACAAAATGCTTACATGCTTGATGGAGTACAATACTCCTCTGTTGATAGGTACAGATATATAAATGCTGTGCCAACGAGTTCACCCTTTGAAGTAACTTTCATACACAATGGTTCCCGTAGCTAGCTGTTTGCCTTTTTAACATGGTTCTCATTACCAAGTGATTGCCTCTTAACCTATATGGGCTTTGGAAATGCTAATTGCAGCCAACACAGCTGATTTGCAATATAATCAGCCAATCACATGCATCCACTGAACAAGATATAAGGCCTCAATGTAGATTACAACCCCTTTCTCATATGTTGCACTAGAAATTATTTGGGTAAAGACGCTACATCATCACACAGAGTGCATCTGTAGCAGCTACTTTTTGCATACAGATGTGTGTGCTACAGGCTAATGCTGCAGACAATAAGCATAGGCAGAGAGGGTGAACACTTTGGAGGACAACAAGTGTTAAGAGTAAGTGTGGGACCTGTAGCAGCCTTATTGTAGAGGCAGAGCCCGACTGAGGGTACCCATTCCACTGAAAATTAAGGCATGTGTTTAAGGTAAGTATGTTAGCCAACAGTATCACTACCACAATCAAAGGCAAAATGGTTGGTGTGTCCTACAGAAAGGTAAGGGGACAGATTAACCATTATGTCATGCAGTTGGACAACTGCCAAATCATATGGGCTGCAGTGTCATATTACTGGGCCACAATTTCAGTACACACTTCAAAGTCCTGTGGGAATACAGGCTGATGCATGACCTGACACACACTGCACATTCTAGTGTTGAACTAGGAGTAGTTAAGAGTGGATGTAACTGTATGCCTGTGTATTCCATTACCTACATGCAGACATTCCATCTGTACTGCTTTGGGTGGATAAATAAGTGATGTATCACGATTTATAATATCGATGTCCACAAATATGTATTTTCAAAGGTAGACGCAGTTGTAGTTGAATCCAGGACCATGTGTACCAAAAAGTACTACTCTCAATGCATTTTGCAGACTGAGCTACAGAGTCACATATAGCAGGTGTATTTCTACATGTTGTAGGTATCATTCCACAGTTATCTGCTGTTACAGACTGCACTTGCATGTATTATTATGTGTATGGCTTTAAAGTGCTGTATTTCTCTACCCGAGTCCCAGTTAAAAATCCTATTTTTACATTAATGTTTTAGCAAGTGTATTTTTACATGTTGTACACACAGTTGCAGGGTTACCTGCTATTAGATACCTCAGTTACTTCCATTCTTCTGTGTATGCCTTTCTAGTGATGTATTTCCCTACTAGAGTACCAATTACAGTAATATTTTTCTTTTAGCTGGTTTGCCCGGTGTGGCATGATGCTCAGCATCACTTAAACAAGCTTAATGATGAGAACTTGAGCATTACTATGTTTTAATTAAAACACCTTTGTTCATTAGTAGCTGCGTGCCTTGGCAGAATGATCCACTGTTCTGCAGGTACAATGCTTGTGGGTTCAAAATAGTGTCCAGGTGTACTTTTTGAATGTGATTAATATTGTTTCAAAGGCATATATCAATATAGTGCTATTTAGCATAGCTAAGCGATGTGGTGTGCTGTGCTGCATCGCTCAGAAAATCTTTAAAAAAAGAAAAATGGGGAGATAGGACAGTGGTGAAATGGGGTGCAATAATGGTGAAAATATAGTGAAAGGCAGGTAGGGATGTGTAGGACAGGTGTACGTTTCTTGAATAGCAACAGTTGTGCACTTTCACAGATTTTTTAGCTGAATTTGGACTGTCACCCTCAGAGAGGGGTGATGACAATATATCTGTGTTGTCAAGCCAATTGGACCTAATTAACTGTGTCCAGTGGACACATGCGAAATGGAGAGCTATGTACGAGACAATATTTTTTCTTGGGGGGGACATGTGCCTCTTTTTTTTTTAAGGTGAGAGTGGAATGTTGGGGAAGGGACATAGGTATGTGTGGGGAGGAGGTAAGTTGGTAAGGTGAGGAAGCTTTTGCAGACAGACAAGACAGCAGACAGGGTTGGTGTGTGACACAAGAGGGGGGTGAACACCTTGGATGGGGAGGGTGCTGTGGAATCCCAGTCCCATGAGCATCCACACGGTAGCAGTGTGACTCAAGTCCTTACCCATGGGACTGTCAGCACTGCTCCTTCACTGCCCCTGTGATGGCAGTGGTGGAGGCTGGTGTCTGGGGTGAGGCTGCCCCTCCAAGATGGTGAGCATACTCTCCATCTGGTGCAGGCGTGCACTGACAGTTTGGCGGCTCAGAACCCTACACACCATACCTAGCAGTTCTTGACGGGTGACAAAATCACCCCCTCCACCTCTGCTCCCAGAGGGTAGCCCAGCCCCAGCCTGTGGAGTGGAACTACTCAACACTTCAGGCAGGGGCAGCAGATGGGGCATCACCAGGCTGTGGCCTAGGCATGCTGGACCCTAGTGCCACAGCCAGGGGAGCCAAGGTAGGTGGATCGCCTGGAACAAACCTACCTTGTTGCTCTGTAGTAAATTAAATATAAACATAAGGAAAGAAAAATAATAACCAAACAAATGTTAGTATTAGCATAAAGGAAGATAATATTGATTAATCAAAATACATATTAAGGTATATTATGGGGAAAAACAACAATAAATAACATAAAGGTAAGTATGTTAACAGCAAAACCAGTATGAAATAATACACAAGGCCAACATAACAGTTCGTTAAAAATAATATATTATCAAATCATAAAAATAAATAACATTAATAAATTAAAGAAGGTAAGGGGTGAGGAAAGAGAGAAAAACATGCCAGTAGCTACCTCGCCGATAATATTACTACAAAGACTTCTAATACATACTTCCACAGGTGTGCAGTGTCAGTTGTGAGCAGTGACTACAATTCTTGTATAGATGATGTTGCACATACATACCTCTCAACCTGTTAGCATGGGACAGTATGGGTCAACCACTAGCAAATGCAGGTACACGACTAGAGAGAACTGTTTTACATAGTGTACTCATACATTATTACCAAGGTGCTCTGTAAATGGATTTGCTAATAAATTGCATTCTAAGTAATGTTATGTATATGTTAATCAAGGTCCAGTCATATGAGGCACTAGTCATTACACTCTGCAAACTCATGAAGCTGAGAGGTATGTTCGTGAACACTAAGTACACTAGACAGATGGTTATTTGCGAGGTGACTGCCATTGGATTAGAACACACAAGCAGTGACTGCAGGAATTATGTGCACTTTATTTCAATATAATGAATTCTGAAAACACTAACACCTTTAAGATGTTTCTTGCAACATTTGTGTGAAATCCTATATTTACACACATGCATACCTGTGTGTAGTATCACATTGGAAACCAAATGTAGTAAACACATACATAATGAGCACTTTAGTTGCCTAAAGTAATCATCAAAGCACCATCTCCTTTTACACTCTAATGACTGATGTCAGATGAAACCTGCCAGTTACACACATGTATAGGTGTTGAGGTCGTCTGTTGACCTATACCATGCAGTGAAGGAACAGGGTATCTACTGCATATTTCGGGAAAATTATCAAAACTCAAACTTGACCCTTAATTTGAGTATTGCACTACATTTATGTCTGACATTTGTTGGTGCACCATTTAGTAGTATATATAACAGTTGACTGGTGTCTGAATGAAACACACATGCAGTGAATACTGGAATAATGACAACATTTGAACTATTACTTATCAAAGCACAATCCTACTGTAAACTTTATTGATAAAATGTTCCTTTAAATCTGGCGTTTTGACCCATGGATAGCTATCCAGGACTTCACTTACCTTGTCCATATCCCATGTTCATTGCCTGGGTGGAATATACAGCAGTATTTAAGCAAAATGTATGGAACAGAGCCCTGAACCTTATTCTGGGCAATACACTACATTTATTTCAGACAGTTTTTGCTGCATTTTTATTGATGTATATTTAACACTTGACTGGTATCAAATTAGAAGACACATGCAGTGAATACAGGAATACTAAACACCTATTTGAAAAGATTACTCATCAAAGCACACTCCTGATTTAAACTGTATTGAAAATGTTTCCTAAAATGTGCCATTTAGAAACATGGATAGCAGTCCAGGACTGCAGTAACCTCACCCATATACCATGTTAATTGCCTGGGTGGAATATAAAGCAGTCTTTCAGACAACATGAGCAGAACAGAGGCTTGAATCTTACTATGAGTAATGTACTACATTTGTTCCAGACAGTTTTTGCTGCAGTCTTTCTTGCTGTACATTCCGTATAAGCTCTACACCGAGCCAACATGGATTTTATTGAATCCTGGAGTATGTCTTCAAAATGTAATCGACATTCTTTGGCTGAGTAAGATATTAATTTCATGTGTTTTGGAATGTCATTTAATTTACTACAATCACAAATGACAAAATCTAAATTTATTTTATGGAAAATATTGAATGGTCACCGCCCTTTTATGTTATACAACAAAATACTGATTAATGAAGAAATGTGTTCTGATATGGTTCAATTTGTTCAGGGAGTACTGTAAAGTTGGATTGTATTTGAGTTGCGACTGCACTGTATTATTGAATTTCATAATAAAATACATTCCTATCATTAAGTGCTGTGGGTTGTTTTATATTCATCTGAGCTACCATCAACTCAAGCAGATGGAGCCTTAATTTAATGTCTCATCCAAAAGATGGCACCTACGGAGTGCAGCACCCTGCCAAGTTTGCACTACAGTGTCAAATCTGGAAAATAAGTGTGATGTGTATTAACAACCTCACTTAAAAATTTGTCATGACACTTGTCATGGTAGCACATTGGTTGCTGATGTTGCTTGACAGCATTTGGCTCTTCAGTTAAATTGCTGGATGGAGTATCTTCTGTGCAATATCATCACCCCCCCACACACACACACACACACACTCTTTTTGGTACAGTTTCTTGTTGGCATCATTGGTTTCAGGTAACATCTTACACATATGTCTTAAGGTGAATTTCTGAGCCTCTACATTGCCTGTAGGTATGCATGTGCTGTGTGTTGCATCTTGTTTATTATTTTTTTTTTATTATTATTTATTTATTTAAATGTGTTTACTGGGGTAGAACACTGATCAAACAATGACTAATTACAGGGTCAGTCCATGTGCATCTGTGCTACTAGAAGAAATTTGGCCAGGGCATTGGTAAACTTCCCCTACTCTTTCAATGAGAGCTGTAGGATCTTTTACTTCCACCTGAGCTACGACCAACTCAAGCAGATGGGGCTTCAGTTTAACACCTCAGCCAAAGGACAATGTACTCAGGAGTGTAGCACCCCCTTATGCTGCATTGCAGTATTAGTAAGGGTGTGGGAACAGAACCTACAGCTTTCTGTAGGAAAGGCAAGTGGGCTACCGGTTGGACCACTTAGTATTGTTATGTACTCTTGTTACTTATGTATACAGGGAGAACATGTAAATGTGAATGTAATTCTCCTAAATAAAATGGTACAGGATACTACATCATTATTTATTTACCATTATAGTTTATAGGATCATAGGAAGTTACTAGGCTATTGGCCCAGAGGCCCTTACAAGCCTAGCCAAGAATTTAGCCCATGTTCCAACAAGTCAGCATCCTATGCCACTATTCATCAGGGACATAGGTGGAATTCCTGGGGTGTATTTTCTGTTCCCCATCCAGTTATCCAGGTTGCGCTTAAAAAGGTTTAATGAGGTACTCTGCTTTACATGGAGAGGGAGTCTATTCCACAAAAGAGGGAGTCTCTGGGACACAAATCTGTCCTGCCAACAAGTTCTATTGATGTTACAGACCAGGTTGAGGTCTCGCGTGCTGGTTACTCGGGTGGAGCTTGACTTGTGTATATGCAGCAGCCCCATCAGGGTGAGGTCTGAGATTCCTTTGTATGCCAGACACAGGTCACCTTTGAGGAGTCTGTAGGAGACCGAGTAGAGGGACAGGGCTTTTAGCCTATCTGTGTAGGGCAGATGTTTGAGGAGGATTCTCTGGGTGTGGAATCTCTGTGGTCTCTCCAGCTGCTGCATGTGCTTTGTGAGGTACATGCCAAAAGGGGCATTGTATTCAATAATCAGTCTTATAAGGGAAGAATACAGGGATGTTATGACCACCTATTCCCTGGATGAGATACCCTTACTAATGAGGTGGGCCATGTAGAAAGCTTTCCATACAACGGAAGCAATATGGTTGTCAAAAGTCAGTTTGCTATCAACCTGGATTCCCAAGTCCCTCACGACTGATTGTGTGATTAGTGCCTTATTATCAATGTGATAGTTTGTGGGGATATCATTCTCCCCAAAAGAGATGATGATAAATTTTTTGGCATTCAATCTGGGGCCATGTTTCTGGCACTAGTCATTTGTTTGGGTGAGACCCTCTTGGAAGATATCCACATCACTAGGGGAATTGATGACAACACCCAGCTTGCAGTCATCTGCAAACCTGGTCATCCATAGCCCACTAGATTTGACCTGCACTTCTGAGAAGTATATCCCAAATATCAGAGGCCCCAAGACTGATCCCTGGGGTACACCAATTGTTACGGGTATACTACTTGAGGTGGCTTCCCCTATTTTAACTAGATAGGGTCTATCAGTGAGTCAGTTTGCTACCCATCTGGTAACATATAGACTGATGCCTAGTTGAGACAGTTTATCTATTATACCCGAGTGGGGAATATTATCTAAGGCCATGGCCAGGTCAAGGTAGGCGGTGTGCATCCTCTACCCCTCATCTATGGCCTTGGTGACCGTCTCAAAGAAGTCAACCATATTTAACAGGCATGATCTCCCCTTGACAAAACCAAACTGTGTGGGATCAAGTGTCTGGAGGTTGCCAATGTCCTTGTTAATGAGGTCCATTATAATCCGCTCCATGGTCTTGCAGATCAGGCTAGTTAGGCTTATGGGTCTATGATTTTCTGGATCAGTGGACGCTCCATCTTTGTGCAAAGGGATGACAGTAGCTGTCCTCCACTTGGCTGGGACGAAGCCGGTGCTCAGACTTTGGTTGAATAGGGTGCCTTATGGTGCTGCAAGTTCCTGCCTGAGTTCATGTAGGATGCAACCTGGGATGTTATCAGGTCCCATGAAGGCTGTAATTTTTGCCTTTGAGAGGACAGTGGACAGTGATGACTGATGATTGTGTATGTGGTGTCCTTGAACACCAGTTCTGAGCATATCTGGGTCCCTTGAGATTGCGGACATATGTGAAGAAAGCCTTATGATTGTCTTTAGTAGATGTGGCCAGTTTGGACTCGAAGTTTTGTTTGGAAGATTTCACTAGTGCTCTTACTTGCTTGTTCAGGCTAAGGAGAGATTGCTTCCAATTAGATATCTGCTCCTTCTTGGTCCTGGAAAATTTTTTCCTTTTATTTTAGAGTTTATTTATTGTAGATGTCCACCAGACAGGGTTTACTCTTCCTTGAGGAGGAGGAGGATTTTGTCCTCTCTGGTATTCCCAATTCCATGCAGCTATATAAATGCTCATAGAGTAAAAGAAAATATGAGCCGGCTTCAGGAACACGAAAACACTATTACTGTGAGCATTTTCGTAAGAGAAAGTACTCCAACTTCTTCAGACAAACCCTAAGACAATAGAAACACTTTATATAGTGTTGTAAACAATAAATCAATCAAAACATCCTTCAATGAAATAGGCCCTAACCCTAATAAGTATTTGTCATTATAAAACAAGTCATAGGACCATACAAACATAAGTAAATTGAGTTTTGTAAGAAAAAATACATAAGCATTATTGCTAAGAAACCACTTATATGAATACCTCCATTATAAAATATTAAACATACATGAAAAAACCCATAACAATATAAAAAGTATACTATCTAGAGTACTTTGGTACAAGTTTGGACATATGTTCCAGTTTCTGTGGAGGGGGACTGTGAAGCTGTTTATACCTTCCCTAAGGAGGTTGTAATCAGCTTTGGAGAAGTTTTTTTGTTTGATCCTTGCTGGGGGGGGGGGGGGTCAGGGGAGTAGGTGACTTCAAGAGTTACTGCTTTGTTGTCAGATCTTACCAGGGATGATGACACTGTAGGGATGCTGCAGTGGTTACTCATGTTGGTCAATACCAAGTCCAAGATATATTCACCTTTTGTGGGGGTGTCAACCAACTGGTCCAAGGCATTTGCATCGACAAAAATCAAGGAATCTCTGGGCATTTGTGTTTGGAAGAAATACTCATGCCAAATCTATGGTTGGATAGTTAAAGTCACCCAGGATCAAGGTAAAGGATTGAATCTTGATATATTCAAAGCAGTCCAGATAGGTGGAGTGGGCATCTTAAGTCTGAGTTGGAGGCCTGTAGCTAGCTATGATTTGAATAGAGGTCTTGTCAATTGTTAACTGCACCTGGAGTATTTCCTGTGCATCATACTGTTTGACCAGCCTAGAGGTGTGTATGTCTTTTATATATATTGCACCTCCACCTCCTTTTGTTTTGCTGCCCACGGCTTGGGATCTGAATGAATGTTAGGATGAGTAACCTGGTATGCTGAGGTGCTCTCTGCAGTTTTAATAGCCAGTGTTTTACACCAGTTGTACTTATTTGCTCAAGCTGTTCAAAGCTGCAGTGAGAGACCTTCTGTCATTTGCTCTGCTGTGTAGCACCACCTCTTATGCTGCACTACAGTATTAGTAAGGGTGTGGGAACAGAACCCCAGCCTTCTGCATGAAATGCAAGTGGGCTATCGGTTGCACCACTTACACTGCTACTTAAGTATTGTTATGTATTCTCGTTACTTATGTATACAGGGAGAACATGTAAATGTGAATGTAATTCTCCCAAATAAAATAGTACAGGATACTACATCATTGTTTATTTACAATTATAGTTTATTAGCATATCCCTGGCCAAACATAACTGTTATGCTTCGAATAAACCCCCTTATACAGTTTTCATTCAGTGTTCTCATAACACACTGCACTCTTTACCAAAATATTTCAGTGGTGGCAGACAAGTTAATCATTAAATGCACAAAATCATTAGGCACAAATTATTTGACTTGTATAACCTAGAAAATTGATATTGCTTAGATTTTAATTTCCCTTATTAGTCTCACCAAGACTGAGAGAAATGCTTTAACAAATGATGTTGCTTTTGGATGAATGAATATGTAAGACAGATTCTTACACAGAGGTAGTCAAGGCGATGGGTAACCATCTATCTCGTACGTACCAAAAAAGCATGCTAGAAATATGTCACAATATATGGGGGTGGGGTGTCTCACAGTATAAAGATAATCCAACTAACCACACATACTGCTTTAGAGTGTAGAAACCAGAGGTTGGCACAGCCACGCCAGGAAATGAAATAGTCTATCCCCGGGGAGAAGGGTATGCAAATATCAAGCTCGTGCAGAACTATCAAGTGCCATTAGTGCATGACAGAAAGGCAACTGGAGTTCATTGGCAGTTCAACAGTCATGTGCAAATCATTTCACAATACAAAATGCTTTGACATGCACTGTAGTGCAACAATGTAGGCTATGCAAAGCAGCTCAGGAAATGTAGACACAGTCATGTGTGATATGAGGTCATGGATGTACATATAAGCCCTGAAAGAAAGGCACTTCTTTTTGCAGGCTGAATATGCTGTCTTCATTTCAGAACCCTGAACCCAGGTGGAATCACACACCTCAACAGTATAACAGTAATGGTACTGATAGAGTAGATAAAATAAAGCCAGTAAGTCATAAATATATATGACAAAACATGCCTCTTCACCTTTAAGCTCAAGAAATCTAGACAAAGTCAAAAACAATGGGGGCTAAACACCCCAAATCATGGACAATTTTAAATATTTCTCTTAGAAATTTAGAATGTTGCTAGAATAACAAGCTTTTGTGTTAGCATGCATTTTTTGAAAGATATAATGTCTAAAACTCAAATGTATGTCATTACTTGGTGCTCAATTATTTGTCAGAAAACCACAATTTTTTATGAGGAAGAGAGCAAAAATAAGAAGAAAAAATCTGGACATTCTTTCTACAAAAATCTGGACAGTTGAGAGGTAGGTGGAAAATCATCAGTCAGATGGAATTTTTGTGTGTCCTTTTATCTGCTGTTCTTTATACATCCAGGCTCGGCTACCAATCTGCTGCACATATGTTTGGGCAAGGCCCACAAAAGTAAGTTTACAGGTCTTGTGTACTTTTGTGAAATGTAGCATGACAGCTAAGTAGATTCATGCACATGTTTACTGCAGTTTGCAGATGGTCATTGTCATTACATCAGCCATGTTAGCATTACCAAGTTTCAGGTCTATGTATGCGCGTAATTACTTGCACACAGAAGACACTCTGTCAACATTTTCTTTCACAGTGCAGAGTCTGTGGTCACTACATCCAGTTCTGACCCAGATTCTGCAGGAATTCTGCCACAAGGCCTAACTCCCAAAAGTTTTCATGGGAAACATTGTCAGTGTAAGCAAGTTTATCATTAAGAGCTTTGTTGTATATTAACTTTAACTAGTCAAATACATGCCTGCCCAGTGGTGTGATGAAAAGTTGCTGTGAAATTTCCCATACAAGAGTAGTCTTTGCACTCTAAGGACCACTTATTAAGTGAGACAGTGTCCCGTCAACTGACCAGTAGATTACAGTGTATATGCCAGTTACTTAGCCTCCTAAGCTTACTGATTTCAGCATTCAGTAAATAAAAGAAAACTTGTTCTACTTTGTGCTTCCTCATTAATTATTTTGTACTGGCTATAAACTGATTGCTGTCTGTAATAACTGACCTGAGGGAGGGAATATCTCGAAAACTTCAGAATGCTTGTCAACTGTAATAAAAATCAAAAAGTGAAGACAAAAACAATTCTATAACAACTTTCGGAACAGTAGTAAACACAACCCTAAAAAGTTCTGGTAAGCCATTTAAGAAATCTTAGATCTCAGCCAAAAATTCACTTCTAACCCATCTTCCAATAACTCACCACTTGAAACACCAATAGAATTAAGGTCTTACTTCATAAATAGTATAGTGTTCCTAATTAACGGTTCCCCAACATCCAATCGCAACCCTGCCAAGAGCCACATATTACCATATCCACTTTTACCTTCAAACCTGTGCCCATATCCTACATAAAACTACTCATAAGCAAACTCAAAGCATGCTGTTCTTCAGCTGATGACCTTCCAAGTGAATACCTTAAAATAGCAGTCAGATAGCATTGCCCACCCTATCTTAATCCTTAAAAATAGGTCAGTCCAGGAATCCCATCTTCCTTCTCTCTTGGAAAAAAAAATCACACATTATCCCTCTACACAAAGGAGGAAATTCAACAAACATTAATAACTTCAGATCTATCACAATATTACCCCCCTCTCCAAAATAGATAATGCCAAACTAGTCTTCACCTTACTTCTAGACTTGTCCAAAGCCTTTGTTTTAATTATTTTAGAAGTTGTATTATTTTGCATTATTTTTTAATATTGTAAAATTATTATGCTTAAAATGTTTTTGAAAACTTCTGCTTCAAATGTCCTCACTAGGTCTATCTCAGCCCACCTTTCTACAGTCCAAAGCTGCCTGTCCAATGGGCATCAGTCAGTAAAGTGGCGCTTCAGTCACCACAGGTGTACCACAAAGCTCTATCCTTGGTCCCCTGCTCTCTAACTTTCGAACACCCTCTACACATCCACACAACAGGTCTCCCTAACACAACGTTCGGATGACTCTGCACTCATATGCACATCTGACAAGCTGGCATATTTCAAAAAAATACTCAAGAAGCTTTAACAGCCACTGAAACATGGTTTTGCAACTCACAACTTATGCTCAAACAAAAAATATATATATTTTCCTCAAATCCCTCTCTCATGAAAAAAAAAATCTAAAATCCTCTTCCTCAATAGTAATGGTGGTACAACCATTAAAGTCACGTCACGTGTTATAGCACATTATTAAGGATAAGAGTGGATGATAATCTTAAATTTGACCTACATATACAACATTGCATAAAAAAATCACCAAAAACTAGGGATGCTTTATGAGGCCAAAATCTTTCGCACTAACTTAACTAAAACTATATTTGCCACTACTTACCTCCTCCCATAGCTACATTATGGTACTCCCATCCTTATTATCCTTCAAATCAAAACTTGAATAATACTGTAATATACTGGCTAAATTTGCAGAAAATCCCCCCTTCAGAACCCACCACTGCATAGCACTAAAAAGCCTAAATTGGTTAGAACTACCCCATCAATTAACATATGCACAGCTTCTTATCACCTGCAAAATTATCCAGTATCCATAAGCGTGTCCAACACTTAATACCATTCTACAGAAGTATATTCCTAATCTGTCATTATGAATCAGTGACCAAAAATTCCTCTCTGTCCACAAACCTACCAAATCTGCTGAGCATGGTCTGTAGTTTTACTACCATGTTGCTAAGGACTGAAATTCCTTACCTGTGTCCATCAGGTCAATACCCTCCTTCCAGTACTTTAAAACTATTCTGAAAGACTTTGTAGCCAATCTGTGTCTGTTCTTGATCAACCCCAGGTTAAACTATAGCCCTAAATATGAACAAGCACCTTATTTATACCTTACACTGCCCTTCTTCACTCACTTCCTTACTTCAATCACTTTCTCTCCATTGATTCGCTTTCTAAACATGCCATAATCATGTTTTTTCTCTCACTTCATATTGCAATTCCTGTATTCATTATACTAAAAAAAGTCTTTCGGCTTTTCCCGGTTAGGGGTCGCCACAGCAGAACTCCGGTCTGCTAATGATTGGCAGTGAATTTTTACAGTGTTGAGCTGCCAGCCCAACCTTCAAAGAAGAAACACTCACACAAGCACCTACCTGCATGTCTTTAAAGTTCACATCAACTGTGGGGAGGACATGCAGACTCTGCACAGAAGGCACTCTTTAATTTCTCTATAAGCTGACTAACATTTCTTTAAATATTAAATCATGGTCATAAAAGCTGCATCTATTTTTAACCAATGTTTTCAAATTATGTCTAATTTGGTATAATTATTTAAACTGTAGATGTTTTGTATTATTTTGAAGATTGCAAAAGTATTGTTCTTAGAATGTTTTTATAATACTTTGGAGCTTTTCTCCCCAGGTCTCCACTGAAAATGGACACCTACCCAATCTTACTTTCACAAAAATTAGATGCCAGAAAATAAAAAACAGAAGTCATCTTGCTGATTGTTTCATTTTATTAAACTATTTTATGTTCATGGATTACTGACTGGTAATTCACTCTTCTTTACTCACATTTCCAAAATTAAACTCAAAAATTCAAAATCTCGAGATAAAAAAGCCAAAAAAACACATCACCTAAAGTTCAAAATATCACGTCAAAATACAGAACAGGAAACTGCAAACAGAACTTTCCTGCAGTCCACCAAACAAAACAACTACAATACAAAATATCATACATTTAAAAATAACATTACTAAAACTTTAAAAACTACAATACATCTCCACACACAAATAATTACAATACAGCAGCAATATACCATGTATCCTGTACAAACGACCCATCAACACTACAAAACAAACTCTTACCTAAAATAAACCTACCACCCAAAACTCTGGAACCAAACTATACTATTTCTACATTTTTCAGGAGATTGGTCCCCCCTGCTCCCTCTACATATTAATTATAACTCCAAAATTGCATTATGTTGCATAAAAGTGTAAACAACTACATGCACTTCAGTAACATGACATTTGAATTTCTAGACTTTCGGTGAACTGGCACTTCGGCATTTTCATCTCGAGATTCTGAATTTCAGTCATATGGTAATTCATGATTTAAAAGAAGACCTATATATATATATATATATATATATATATATATATATATATATATATATATATATATATATATATATATATATATATGGGTTCTATACACTATATCAAATTTTCACTAATTCGAAATAGTGTATGGAAGGCTCACTGGAGCAAAAGTGCACTTACGTGAAGTTCAGTACAACGAACGGGTGTTGTACTGAACTTCTGTGCAGTACTCACGGACCTTAGGGTTATGGGCTATCCCCTTACCATGACCCGTGCCCTAACCCTAAGGTCTGTGATGACTGCAGCGCAGTGAAGGACATAGCAATGTCCTCCACTATGGTGCAATAGTCACGAACCTTAGGGTTAGGGTAAGGAGATAGCTTTACTAACTATTCCCTTACCTTAAACCCATGCCCTAACCCTAACCCTAAGGTCCATGACTATCGCACCATAGTGGAAGACATAGCTTGTTTTTTATGTCCTCCACTATGCTGCGGTGTTTTCGGTTAAGTGCACTTACACAAAAGTTCACTTTCGTTAAAGTAAACTTTCACAGAAGTGAGGCTTACTTTTACAAGTTCAATGTAGTGAACTTTCATTTTTGTAATAGGAATCCATATATATATATATATATATATATATATATATATATATATATATATATACATATATATACATATATATATATATATATATATATATATATATATATATATATATATTTACATACACACACACGCGCACACATTATATATATATATTTTTATATATATATATATATATATATATATATATATATAAAAAAAACATCAGGAGTATTGGAGTATTTTCCTAATTAACTGATTTACTCAGTATCTCACTATGATCAAATGGAAACTATTGGAACGAAACTCAAAACGCCAGAGTAACACTGTGCTAAACTGCAACAATGGGGTTCAGGTCACTGCAATTTTTTTTTTATGAAAACAGTGAATAGCAGAGACCCAACAGTGCATAGTGTATCAATATTAAAAGAGACAGAATGCAATTTTGAAGCATGCCTTAGTTTCATGACTTAATTCCTCTTTATAATTATTTGACCTAGCTGTAAGTTCCATGTATGAATCTTTGCACTAGTAAATCAGTGTCAAAAAGATCACAGTCTGTAGTCTCAAGCCAGATGAGAAGTTTAATTTCTGTTTCCTATCATATTCAGATTTGTTTACATTTTGACATGTAATAGGGCTAATATTTCTTATTTACATGCTGTTGATCTCTGTTCAGTATTTTACTTTTAATTTCAACAAGATACTTTAATGCAGATTGTAGTGCTGGGTTTTTCTTGACTCATTTTGAAGGTTCATTGCCTCAGCTAACATGATCATAACCATGATTGATATGAGTCATCTCTTTGGTTGAGTGGCAGCACACCCATTTTTGTTCAAGTATCTATCTGCTAATATGTTACAAATGTCCAATGCCATTAATGTGTAAACATATGAGATACCACCAGCATCACCAACTCACATGCTGTGGCTCCAACAGTGGTGGTAACTTGTTTTTATGCCAGCATCTGTTCCACTAATTGTCTATACTACTTCTATTACCTTGAATAGTTCCTTAATGGCAGCAGAATTTGATTTAATTGTATGTGTGCCTGCAGCCTTGTAGTGTTTCTACACCATTACCTTCTGCAGCGAGAGATAACATGAAACTGAGAGACATGGGCCTCCTATGTAAAAATACTGTCCAAAACAGACAGTGTGAAGAGCTTATTTATTCAACATAGCAATAAAACCTCGAGAAGAGCTCTTTGTAATTCAACATGTCTCTGACTGTAGTGTACAGGGTCCTGGGTTCAAGACTTGACAGTGAAATGCATGATGGTAACATTTTTTTCTGAAAAAAAAACTTGTTTTCCCACCTATCTAAGCTAGTATAGTCCAGTTTTAAGGTTAGTGCTGAATTCAGGGCTGTGTTACAAGTTTCTGTGTTGGCCCATACCTTACTTGGATAGAAGGAAGTTTCTCTGTTCACCTGTGAGACAGGGGAGCATTGAGCAGCCTATATGTCCATGGAGGAGTGGTTTCAGCTCAGAAATTAGTAGTTTATTGGCCATATTGGGCTAAGTTTTATCTCTTTCATTTCCCTGCTATAAAACCCGCATTTGCAAGGTTTTTGCACTTGTATACAGCTCAGCAAGCTCCTGCCTGGTGCCCTGCAGAGTTCTACAGCAGCAGAGAGACAAAAGAGAGACTTTGGTGTGATTAAGTATAATTTATCTGCATTTTCTTGCTGCCTGTTGCTAATTCTGCCTAAAACGCTGATTGTTTAGAATTTCTGTGATTTAAAAAGCTTGTTTCAGCTACATACTGTACTTATTTTACTGCCTGCACTTTAACAAAGTTGTTTTTGTGTTTAAATTACCTGTTTAACTGTTGTAGGCTACACACTCAAGTGTGATAGCCATTTCTGTGAATTTAAAGTGTTTTTTTATTGTGTGTCTGCTTTATTTTCTGAAAAAAAAAATACTTGTTTTCCTGCCTTTCTAAGCTAGTATAGTCCAGTTTTCAGGTTAGTGCTGAATGCAGGGCTGTGTTACAAGTTTCTGTGTTTGCCCATACCTTACTTGGATAGAAGGAAGTTTCTCTGTTCACCTGTGAGAAAGGGGAGCTTTGAGCATCCTATCTGTCCTTGAAGTAGTGGTTTCAGCCCAGAAATTACTAGTTTATTGGCCATTTTGGGCTAATTTCCCTCTCTTTCATTTCCCTGCTATAAAACCCGCATTTGGGTGGTTTTGCACGCCGGGTAGCTGGGATATAACTATTCCAGGCTCCACAAAGTCTACTCTTCAATTTTTCCCTTGGAACTAGACAAACTTTCAACTTAAGCACTCAATCCATTCACTTCTCAGCCCGGCACTTGCTCAAAACTCATAGCAAGCACTAATAAACATTAGCACTAGACCCTCCTATACTGTAGAGAAGGACAAGGCTCTCTATTCGACCCTACACGCCAATCAGTAAAACAGTTCACTGTACCTATCCAGACATGTCCAAAGGGCAGTTTCAGGTGTACTCTCCATCCAACTGATGAATCTGGCCATTTTTGAGGCAATGTTACAACTGCCTCATGTACACAGACAACCCTCTCCTCCTACCACCAAACACTAATACATGCGAGAGATGCAATTATACAGCCAAAGTAGAGGCTAAGCTGTCTCAACCCAAGACTGGACCAGGCAGTCAAGAGGAGAAGGGAATTACTTGTATTACACCACCAGTCTCACATAGACCTATGAAACCAGCCCTGGGAAAAAAACACACATAAATACACGAAAACATACTCGGAGGCTCTAAATAAAAACCTGCAAAAGCAACAGAGAACTCCAAAGCAGACATCCAAGCAACCTCCACCCCCCCCAATACAAACCATGTAACACACACTTCACAAAACTAGTGTGCCACGCAATCACAGCCCTTAAGGCAAAATAACATATCCAGCACATTAGTAATAGGTGACTTTATAGTCAGGCACACTGATGTCCCACTCACTAGGCTGAACAAAGAAAAGGTTACTGTTAGCTGCCTGTCGGGTGCCAGGATCCGCCACATAGCACAAGCACTCAGGTCACTTCAGAACAAGTACAAATATAACTCTGTATATGTGTGTATCACATGTATTGTAATGAAAGTGGTATAAAAAATAAGTTATTTAGAAAGTGTTTTAGAAAGTTTGTTTAGGAAGTTTTTGAAACTAGATTAAGTTGATATATGAAAATATTTATGTGTTATTTATGTGTATTAAATATTTATGAGTATGTGAATATAGAGAGTATTTTAATACAATGAATTAATAATAGATGCATTTTTCTACATTTCATGAATAGGACATCACCATTTTTAAGATATACAAAATTGATTTTGTATTATATTGTTAACATTTTTAAACATATTTTTAACAATAATTTTTGAATAGTTGTTATGTAGTAATAATTTATGTATTTGATACAAAGGATTTATGAATTATGTGGGGTTTTGTGTATAAGGGGGTGTGTTTTAGGAATTGTTCCAATGAGATTTGAGTGCACATGATATAAAGAGTAATTAAATGAGAAATGAACGACTCTGAAGAAGCCAGTTTGCTGGCGAAAGCGCTTAGTCGTGGTTCTATTTCAATAAATCTACATTATTTACAATCGTGGATGTCAATGGTTTCAGTTCTCAACGTTGCTTTAAAGTGGTATTAGAACTGTGCTTTGTGGTGGCAGTATCTCTTTACGGTACTTCAGCCCCTGTGGGTGTTACTTTTTTTGTTTTAATTGTACAGTACTGCTGGTGCGGTTCTGGTCTGCTCGAGTGACGTTGAACTATGGATGTTATATTAAAAGAACTGGCAACTGTGGTAGACAAACTACTGAAAGTTTATACTGCAAACAATCGTACTGTCAATGGGGAAGATGGTGAAGTTGGGCAGGTGAGCCCTACGGATTCACAAATGCGGCTTTTTACACTGCATTCACCAATGGAATCCATTCCACCAGGTCAAGGAACGAGGAGTAATTCGTATGCCAATGTGACAGCTTTGCAACAGCAGAGCTCAAACGAGACAAGTAGGAGCGGAGGCCAGAATAGAAGGGTGCACGAGGAGAGGTTCGACATCACTTCCTGGTTCCAGGCTCCCCAGTTCGGAGAAGCAGTCAGCGTCGACGAGAGAAGAATTTCGCGTCCTCGCTTGTGTGAGCAAATTTCCCAGTATGAGAAGCTATGCACCAAGTTTCGTGCGGTGCAGTTAGACAGTTTGTTTTTAAAAAAATCAAAAGAGATGAACCAAGTACCTCTGGGTCTGCGTGTGTGGAAGAGACCCATGGGTGTAGATGAAGGCTCGGTAGCCTTTCAGGAATTGATTGCTCTTTTTAACAAAACGGGGCTTGACATGCTAGATATCATTATACGGAATAATGATATCAAACTGGCGGATTTACAGGAGCAGATTGGTCAACTACATGTGAGTATAACTACTGACTTGTTGTACGAACAACACCAGGTTAATTTTGATAGGGCTTTGAGAAACATTGAGACATTTGTAACAAAAAACATGGCGAAAAAGAAAAAGAAATTGGAAAGGGACACTGCTGATTACAAAAATAAAAGAGCGTATCCGCCTGGTGCTAGAGCACATGGTTTCAATATTGACATTCAAAATGTTAACAATGACACTAATAACTTGAATTACAACGAGGATGTAGGGGGCAATGAAAGTTTTTTAGAAATGGAGAACGGCCCTCGGAGATCAGAGAGGCTTCGGAACAGGGGTTTGACTGTAAGGGAAACAGAACAAGGTTACAACAGGGGTGGGAGAATGAACAGAAGAGGGAGATATTGATCAACAATTTGGATATTGGTGATGTTACTATTGAGACTTTGACTACAATACACAGGAATCCACACGGATGGAATTGGATGTATTTAGGGAACAAAGTATTGCACAGGACAATGACCTTGACGGTGATATCATTTTTGACATGTTCACAAGGAGTGATGATGATATGTATGTGGTTGAGGAGGTTAATGCAGCAATACAAGATGTGGACATAGATGTAATTACGGTTGACAGGAATTGTACACTGTATGACAACAAGGAAATGGTCATTATTCAAGGCCTCAAACATCAGTTACTGAAGAAAAATGGCTATTGTATTTATAATTACACTGATTTAGTTGTGGGGGAAACGCATTTTGAGTTGTTCAGTAAAGGTGTGAGTTTCGTACCACTTTTTAGAGTGGATATAGCTCATGTTTTATTAGATTTTAAACTGTTTACTAGACAAATGCATTTAAAAATGTTTTTTGCAACCAATGGAAGAGATTTAACCATTGAAAAAACTGGGGTTTGTAACAAAACAAGTACGCTTAAAAGAAAAAGTGCATTTGTACCACCTTTTAATACCGAGGTAATGGGTTTTGAGAAGCTTGTTGAGGTACAGATACGTAAATGTCTGGAGAGTGTTTGTTTGTTTAAGGACAACCTTTCAACGCATGAGAGAGAGTTGTTGGACTCACTCAAGAAGTCTGGACAATACAGGTTTATGAAACCAGACAAGGGGGGAGGAATTGTTGTTATGTCAACTATTGATTATATTTCTGAAATCTCTGCGATTTTGAATGGGGATGACACTTATGCTACAGTCTCTAGGTGCGAGATTAATAGGGCATATTACAAAATTGATGTATTTTTACATGATGCATTATTTCAAGGTAACATTAATGAAGTGGAGTATGATTACCTGAACGTTAAGTTTCCAAGAATACCTACTTTGTTTGGTATCCCAAAGGTACATAAAGGGGCTGACAGGTTACAGTTTAGACCTATTGTATCAGCGAAGGGATCCATAACAGAAACATTAGCTTCATTTATTGATATATCAGTTAAGCCTATTGTTAATTCAGCACCGCACATCATTAGAGACTCTTGGCATTGTCTTGATAGGATGAAAAACTTAGAAAAAGGGAATAGTGATTTTGGGTTTCTAACTATTGATGTGGTAAATCTATTCTCAGTCATTCCGCACAGTTCAGGTTTAGAGATGTTTTTTGAGGCAATTACTAAGGACGGATTGATGGAAGGAACAAAAGCCAATTTTATACATGACCTAATGGAATTGGTACTTAAAAACAATTTCTCTGATCACATAGTCCAGGCCAGTATGACCCTGACCCTGAGTAGCATCCTGCCCTCACCAAAAATGATACCACTGTATAAAAAAAAATTATTAATTTCAACAATTGGCTAAACTTCTGGTGTCATTCAAAAGGGATCCAGTGTCTGTCAGCCTGGGATGACATGCTCGACAAGCCACGCTGCTTCGCTAGAAACGGCTTGCACCTGTCACCCTTAGGCTTTCGAATACTGGCCAAGGCTCTTGCCACCCCCATAGTGCCTTTTTTAGGCAAGGCTCAAAAAATAAACCCACCACCGTAAATAGCACAAGTAACAAAAAAATGAGGGTGATGCTACTCAATGCCAGAAGTCTAAACCTCAAAATGCACGCACTCGAGGCACTCCTCAGTATGGAGAAAATTGATATATGTGCAGTAACAGAAACCTGGTTTAAGGCTCCAGAGAACACCCCAGCACTACCAGGCTACAACTCATACCATACATTTCGGCCACAAAATTGGACTGAAATACAAAATACGGGGACGTATCCATATTCATCAAGGATACCCACACCTCCAGGTTAGTGGCACAGCACGATGTTTCAGAGATCATCCACGTGCAACTAACAACGGGAAAAACTGCAATTCAAAACAATTACCCAAACATTTTTATTTATTTATTTTTATTTTCTTTTGTATTTGTTGACCAGGATAGTCTGACTGGATATATGTCCATTTTTAGCAGAGGCCCAGGGAGAAAAGCTCCAAGACATAAAAAACGGAAACCAGTCTGGTGGACCCCTGCCATAAACAAGCTGTACAATACAAGGAGGAAACTAGTACAGAAAATAGTAAAATCCCAAGAAGGGAAGACATCCCTGATCAGTATCAGCAAGAAACTATGTTCCCTCATAAAATCATCCAAGGCTAGCTTCAAAAGAAAAATTGCCAAGGACTCCAAAGATAACAACAAAGCGTTCCTTAGCTATGTCAAGAATCTAAGTGGCAATTCTCATATCTGCTCTGAGTTAGTGGAGAAAGGCACAAAATATACTGAACCGATCGATATCGCCAACATCCTGGCAGACAAGTTCAGTGCACACTTCACCCCCCCACCCCCAAAAGGGCCCATAACCATACCAGAAGAATGTAGTGCCACTGAAATCACAGACACTCAGGTTAAAACAGCCCTCTCCAAAGCCAAAAACACAGCATCAATGGGACAGGATGGTGTTCCAGGCTGCGTCCAACATGAGCTTAAGGATGAACTAACCCCTCACCTAAACACACTGTTGCCAACTGGCTCACGGACACAGCCCACATGGTAAGAGTTGCGGGAGCTAGGTCTGACTCTAAAACGGTTGCAAGTGGCATTCACCAAGGCTCAGTCCTAGGACCCTTCCTGTTCAGCATGTACTTCTCAGAGGTACAGGCAAGCACAGGAGGACTATAGCTGACAAAGTTCGCAGACGACTGCAAACTCCAGCTGTACTCAGTTGCATACCGCCTACTCAGAGTTGATCTCTGCCTGACATACAAGGCCATGTCCAACCCAGAATTGATGGACATGCTCCACCTAAAGAAAACCTTATCCCCTCGAGCACACGCTCTAGGGATCTAAACCTCACCACAACAATAAATAGGATGCACTGGAGGGACAGATTCCTGTCCCAGAGACTTCCCATGCTTTGGAACAAGATTCCAATCTACATTAGGCAGAGCTCCTCACTAACACTCTTCAAAAGAAATCTTGACGAGTGGATGGGAAACAAGTTTACCCCGGGGATCACTTCAGTGGCTCTGCTGGACAGAGGCACAGGGAACTAATCTAAGTGGGCGGCGAAAGCCAACACATTCTGGCCATGCTTATAAATGCCTTCGGACAGATAGGTTCATAGGTAGGTACTAGGTTATGTCATATGCACTCTCCTTCTGTACAGCAGCTTCATTGGCTGTTGTGGTTTGAATGGCTGATTTTTTACAGTATGCTTCAAACATTGATTTATACATGCAGTATGCCATTGCCTTGATTAAAGTTATACCTCTTCAGCTACTGGTAATACAAGCTGTAGCAAGTGTGTGTTGTTGATAACTAGCATTTCAATGCAGTACAGACAGTGCCACAATTACTCTCAGAAATTGGAAAAAATGAACTTAAGTTTTTCCCTAGCTTAAGATCTGCTCTTAACAGCACTTAGGAGTGCTTAACAAAAGCTTGTTAGGGACACCCTAAGTGCTGCTGAGATATGGTATTGCACTAGAGACTAACAGTGGACAGAGCCAGTGAGCAAAGAAGAGTGGCAAAAGGTAAAACAGACTTTAAAAGAACTTCACTCTGTCACACTTACAAACAGACACCGTGTGAGAATTAAGTATTGTTATTTATTTATTTATTTATTGCACATTTGTTGACCAGGTTAGTCCGACTAAGCTTAGTGGCTCATTTTCAGAGGAGACCTGGGGAGAAAAGTTCCACAGTGAGATACAATTTCATTACATAAGAGAATTAGGTTATAGGCAGAATCACTAAACATTCACCACTTGTATACAATCTGAGTATAGTTTTACACTCGTAGATGATAATGAGGCTAAAGGTGCATGAATTTGTGCCAGAGGAGCCCCTCCTTTCAGGCTGCTGTACCTCTCAACTGTCCCTGATTTTTGCACAATGTACCACATTTCTACATCATTTTTTTGTCCTGTCCCTCATAAAATTTTTATTTTCTGGTAAATCATAGAAGATTATCATCAGTCAATAATGCCAGACAGAGTTTCATACTAAGTATTGCTCAACAATTGCACATTGATACAAAGCCTGTTGTGCTATTAACTTGTTAACTGAAATTGAGCAACATTAAAAAAAATGTCCTAATTTTGATCCACCCCTCCCCCCCCAATTATTTTTGAATTTACCCAGAATTCTTAAGCAAAATGGCAGAGAGGAATGCTTCTGCCTGTTTGCCAGTGCTCGCCAAGTTCTTTACAGACTCTCAAAGCAGGTAAAACATTTCATGCTCGTACACTTTTTTTGTAACTGATAGAACATGGAGCAGCTAAACCTTCATGCCCGTGTCTCTGAGGGTAAATATCTTGACATCCATGCCTTGAACATGTAGTAAGCTGGCTATGACTGGATACCCAGTCATAATCCTTGACACTGTTATACTCAGCAATAGCAAAACTATATATAATTTGGTGCCAAGCATGCTGCTCTGTATGTCACAATTCTTCTTTGCTATGCCATCCTAGAATGCTCACGCTTGTTTGCATCTTTTAGCTCCCTGTCTAAAGAATAGTTGTTATGGTATCACATTCATGTGGTCTAGCTTATCATTTTTGTCGTATTCTTTTACCAAAGAAAGAAGACGCGGGACAACTGTGTGTAGTTGGTACCAACTCCAAACTTTATTGACCGGCCAGCATACATACAGTACACAACAACTTCCTGTCTCACGCCCTTGCGTCATGCACTTTCCCCCGCCCCCAAAGAGCACTAGCTAAGGCAAGACAACACAGTCCATTGAATACACCACATCTCCTTTTCCAAAAGGCCCCCTTTCACTTAACGCAAAACCCAGATCTATTCAATTTCTCCCA
This sequence comes from Protopterus annectens, assembly GCF_019279795.1. NCBI lineage: Eukaryota > Metazoa > Chordata > Ceratodontiformes > Protopteridae > Protopterus > Protopterus annectens. The sequence continues at coordinate 562,635,442 of NC_056726.1, read as the reverse complement.
CTTCACTACGAACTTGGTACATTGACACCAAATGCTCACTTAGCCACATTCAGATTACTATAAACCCCAAATGACATTGTTATTTATACACTGATCTTCACAGATCCAAACGGTCCGGCTTGTTAATAACTCTTCCTGATCTGGTCCTCACAACATCACTGTGTGCCCGGGCTTCCGGGGGAGGACCATTGCAAAATGGCAAGGCCTCATTGGTCTTACTTAGCACACTTTCCGGACACTCAGGGTTTGATTCACAGTCAGGCTCAGATAGGGGGATCAGATGCACACGGTTTCGCCGCACAGTCCCTTGGGGCACATCCACCTTGAATGACCTCGGCGAGTAATGTTTTTGCTCTACAGTACCTGGGGTCTTCATATCTGTCACCCACACCTGGTCACCGGGCAACACATCCCCCAGCGGCCTCGCCCGATGGCGTCTGTTGTAGTTTTCGCCATTATACACCCTCTTCTCCCCCTCTTTCCCCATGAGCCTTCTCCAGTCCGGCTGCACAGGGTCCAACTGCGAAGGATGAATCGGAAGAGAGGTCCGCAACCGTCGTCCCATAAGAAGTTCCGCAGGGCTATAGCCATTCTGCAGTGGCGTTGTCCTGTACGCCAAAAGAGCCATGTACGGGTCAGCACTTTTTTTTAACAGGTTCTTCACTGTCTGCACCGCACGTTCTGCCTCCCCGTTACTCTGCGGGAACCTGGGGCTGCTAGTGACATGCTCGAAGCCATAAGCGGTTGCAAAGGCCGCAAAAGACTGCCCTGAAAACTGAGGTCCATTATCAGACACCAGTACCTCTGGGATACCATGGCGAGCGAAGAAAGATTTTAGGTGGGTGATGACCTCGTTGGATGTGCTATGTTTCAATAATGCGATCTCAAGAAACCTGGATAAGTAGTCCACAGCAAGGAGGTAAGTGTGACCTTTTAATTCAAATAAATCCGCGCCCACTCTTTGCCATGGTCGGTCCGGACATTCTGTTGGGATGAGGGGCTCAGGAGGATTCCTTCTCTCTGAGATGCACGTCCTGCATCTTAAAACCATGTCATTTATCTGCTGGCTAAGTCCCGGCCACCAGACGGTCTGACAGGCTCTAGCTTTGCACTTCACGATGCCTTGATGTCCCTCATGTAATTTCAACAACACCTCATTACGCATGGCAGAGGGGATAACAAGGCGAATCTTTTAAAAGCAACCCATCTTTCACTGTTAGTGTGGACCGATCTGGCCAGTAGCTCTTCAGTAAGGGTTCCTGGTTTGCATACAGCGGCCACCCCTGGCTGCACAAGTCCATGACCCGCGCACACACACTGTCCGCTTTCAGCTGCTCCCGTAGTGTTTGGAGGAAGGATGGCTTCACCTGCATGTTTTCCACAATACTGTTCACGTAAATATCCGTGTCCTCCATTAACTCCGTTTCCTCCGGGGTTAGCTTGGTTTTAAGTGGAGAACGTGACAGGGCATCTGCCACCCACAGTGATTTCCCTGGAGCGTACTGCACCGTGTATGAGAACTGCATCAATCTCATCCTAAAGCGTTGGATTCTGGGCGGTAGAAGATCCAGCGCTTGACCTCCCAGCAATGAAACCAGGGGTTTATGATCAGTCTCTAGACAGAACGATTTGCCTAATAGGTAATCTCGGCGTTCACATGCCCAGGTAGACGCTAGGGCCTCTTTCTCAACCTGTGCGTATCGTTGCTCTGTGGGTGAGAGTGACCTTGATGCATATGCCACGGGTCTCCAGCCGTCCTCCCATTGTTGCTGCAACACACTCCCTAACCCAAAGGAAGAAGCATCCGCGGAAACCTTCGTATCCCTCTCCGGGTCATACACAGCCAAAACTGGAGGTGAGGTGATTGCTTCTTTTAAGTCCTTGAATGCCTTTTCCTGGTCCCCACCCCAGTACCAGCTGTTCCTTTTTGATAATAAGTCTCTCAAAGCTCTGTCCCTCTCAGCCAAATGAGGGATGAACTTCCCCACCTGATTCACCATGCCCAGGAAACTTCTAAGTTCTCCTACTGTAGCAGGTGCCGCCATCTCCGTGATGGACGCGGTCCTCCTTGGGTCCAGGCTTATACCAGCATTCGTAATGACATGGCCCAAGAAAGTCACTGTGCCCCTCGACAGGTCACATTTCCCTACATTCAACGTAATACCTGCTTCTTCCAGTCTCTTTAATACTGCGTGAAGCCGGGCATCGTGCTCCTCCTGGCAACGCCCCCAGACCAACACATCGTCCATGTGACAAATCACACCCTCTAAGCCTTCAATGACCTCTGCCATCATGCGTTGAAAGTGTTCGGGTGCAGAATTAATGCCAAAGGGAAGGCGATTGAAGCGGAAACGCCCAAAAGGTGTGATGAGTGTGGTAAGCGGCCGACTCCTCTGACAAAGGAATTTGCCAAAATCCCATATTTGCATCCAGTTTGCTAAACACCTTCGCCCCAGCGAGCATCCCAAGACTCTGCTCAACCGAGGGCAGCACGAACCTTTCCCTGCATACGTATTCATTTAGCTTAGTGTAGTCTACACATAGTCTCAGTCTGTTACTGTCTTTCTTTGGGACTACCACCATGCCTGCACACCAATCAGTAGGTTCTTCCATTCTGGTAACGACACCCAGCGCCTCCATCCTCATTAACTCCTCTTTCACTTTCCCCATCAATGGCAGTGGTATCCTCCTGGGAGTCTTCAGAGAGTATGGCACCGCCTTTGGCTGAAGCTTTATGTGGTACTTTCGCTGCACTACCCCCAACCCAGAGCATAAGTCCGGGTATGAGGTCTTCAAAGACTCCATGGTGATAGCATCAACACGTTTCAGGAGGCCCAGCCCCAAAATAGCAGGAAGGCCTAAAAGCGGCATGCGGAGTCCTTTACAATGTACACTTTCTCACATGTCTGTCTTTGTCCATAGCCAAGCTGAAGCTCCAAGGATCCTGTAACCTCCAGTGGCATCCCTCCCGGACCCAACAAGGGTTTCTCCGGCTGCTGGAGTACAGGAGCATTCTTTCCACTGAACACGTTGTGCAGGTCTGACTTGGAGATAACAGTAACATCCGCCCCGTGTCAAGCTTGAAAGTCATAGGTGTGCCCTGTATTTTCACCTCCACAATCCAGGAATGGTTCCCGGAGGAGACAGAACCAAGGAAGAACCCTGTTCTTCACGCTCACCCGCTCCTCGTCTTCCTCAATACTCTGCACTGCCTTGAACTGTCGGCAGACCCGCTGGTAGTGGCCCTTCTTCCCACACGAGCGACATCTTGCAGCAATCGCCGGGCATAGGAGTCTATGGTGAAATGGCCCCCCACACCTGTAACACTGCGAGCTCGGGGCGTCTTTACTCTTTTGCATCTGGCGCTGAAAAATCGGTGCCAAAGGCTTACCCCAACTTTTCGAGGCCTCTGGCCTGCGCCTGGTGTCCAGTGGTGTCTGCACAGCATTCACGTTATACTGCAGGGCGGTACTGTCACACCGCAAGGCCGTTTGCTGCTTCTTGACCTCCTCCGACTGTCTGGCCATATTTACAGCTCTCTCTAAGTCCAACTCTTTCTCCATCTGCATTCGCTCGGACAATCTGGTGTCTGCTAAGCCCACAACAATTCTATCCCTTATAAGCTCGTCATGCAGCGTCCCATAACTGCAATGTTCGGCTAAAGCATGCAGGGCAGTAACAAAACCATCAACAGTCTCGTTCAGTTCTTGTTTTCGCATGTTAAATCGCGTAACGCTTCATAAACAATGTTCTTTTTGACAATAAAAAATCTTTCGAAACCCTCCTTCACTTTGGCATACTCCTGATGCTCTGCCTCGGTTAGCTTGAGGCCTCTCAAGACATCGTCGGCCTCATCGCCCATACAGTATATCAGGGTGTTCACCTGGTTCCCCTCTGGGTTGGAAGATAGATTACTGGCCTGCCGGAACCGTTCAAACCGGCGAATCCATCGTGTCCATTCGTGGGGTTTGGAGAAGTCAAAGGGCTCTGGCGGCTGAATACTGAATGTAGCATTGGGAGCACTAGCTGCCATGTTGATTCTAGCACGTGGCTGCTGACCATTCTCGTCGTCCGACATGTCCGCTCTCCACGTCACTTGGCCACTCGTATGTTCTTCAGCAAGAGGTCAGCACGCCCAGGCACAGCCACACAGCACTTCTGACACCATGTCGTATTCTTTTACCAAAGAAAGAAGACGCGGGACAACTGTGTGCAGTTGGTACCAACTCCAAACTTTATTGACCGGCCAGCATACATACAGTACACAACAACTTCCTGTCTCACGCCCTTGCGTCATGCACTTTCCCCCGCCCCCAAAGAGCACTAGCTAAGGCAAGACAACACAGTCCATTGAATACACCACAATTTTATATCAGTTGCAAGTGGAAATCGCATTTGTGTGGGTGCTGTGGGGTTGTTTCACTAAAATTACCATTCTTCACTGTGGTAAGAAATGTATGTAGCTCCGAACCTGTGTATATGGTACATTGCAAAATGGTACTGCGGCTTTAAGAGACCATGTTAAAGCCAATGCAACTTGCTTGTGTCTTGGTACTGCATTCGGAAACAGGTACAATGACATCACTGAATCGATATTTGTCATTTCTGTGATATGTTCACTGTAAAAGTGAAGATGAGTTGTTTTTTCTCCCTCTGGATGGTTTATTGCATTAACATTGATGTGCAACAACTTCAGCTGGAATATGAAGTCAGGAGTGCATGGAGTCTCCCACAACATTAGAGAGTAGGCAACTATACTTTGGTTTTGGCTATTTTTTCTGCTGTACCTTCAGTTAAATTTGCATTTGATGTTTGTTTGTTCAATAATATAATTCTCAGTCTCCAAAGATTGTGCATATTATATAAAGAAGCTATGTTTGGTAAACATCCTCATGCCTTTGATGTTTGTTTGCGTCTTTCGGCTTTTCCCGGTTAGGGGTCGCCACAGCGGAACTCCGGTCCGCTATTGATTGGCAGTAGATTTTTACGTGCTGGCTTGCCGGGCCTAACGCACAACCTTCAACGAAGGAACGCCCATTCACGCATGCCGCCACACAGAAGACACTCTAACTGAGAATCGAACAGGCAACGTCTAACTGTGAGGCGACTCATGCCTTTGATAGTTTGTAATAATGTTTGCAAAAAATGTCAGCATTGCCTCCTGCACCCCAAAACTAGGATATAAAAAGAAATGTTTGCTACAGAAAAGCATTTCAACATAGTGGAGCTGTGAGATAACTTATATCTCCTAAAATACAAAAGATTAGTATAAAAATGTAAAAGATGCTAATCAAACAGAGAATGTGGTCATGTCTGTGACAGTTGTCAGTGTTCTGGCAAAACTCTTACACACAGTCCTGTCATACTAGACTTTTGCCTCATAAACCACGCAATGTCAACTTGTATAGGAATTCCAAAATGTGATGCAGCAGTTTGTGTTCAGTCATTGCGTGGGAACGGTAAACAGATGTTTTGATTTTGGCATGTGGTAACTGCTGCATTTTTGATGCATTGTAACACAACCCTCAAGATATGGGTTGATAGAAAAAAAAATAGAACGGAATCCTCTCCTGGCTAAATGTCATCTTATAACATTGACATTTTTCACTAGATTGGAGGCATATTCTCTGTGTACTCATTTTAAACCTATTCTTTATGAAAGATGCCCTTTTCATTATGTGTATTATATTCACTATAAATGCATTTTTTATAGCGGCTATGGAGATCTTGATTTCAGTATTGAAAAAGTCACCTGAAAACTAGGAGTTATTGCATTCTTAATGAGATCTACAGACTTGGCTGTACTGTAAGTTTCATGTCAGTGTACTGAAAGCTTTCAGTACTGCAAAAGGGCATTCAGCAAATCAGAGGCAGTCCATTTTTTATTTTCTGGTTTCTAGATACAGTGAATGGTGCAGTAACCATTTGAAATGTTGGGACCCACTAGAGCAAACCCCAAAATGCGGTGACTGAATGGCTGAAAAAATTGGACTTAAATAATGTCCAAGATGCCATTTCTCAGAATATTCCCATTTCTCTGAGGATCTCAGAGTTGGTATATATAAGTTCTGGGATGTGGAGGGTGCTCCCCACATTGGGGGGGGGGGGCATACCTCTCAACCTTTTAATGCAAAATATCTCAACAAAGCCTAAAATAATAATGGGACAAAGGCCAAAATTAGGAATAGATTTTTTAAAAAGGCCCAAAATTAAGAACAGATTTAAAAAAAATTCTTCTTATAAACGTATAAAGTTGCTAGAATAACAGGATTTGTGTTAGCATGCATTTTTCAGAAAGACATGAAATCTGAAACTCAAATGTATGCCATTATTTAGTGACTTTAGTCCTCAGTAATTTGCCAGAAAACCACAAATTTTATGAAGAACAGACCAAAAATATGAGGTAAACATCTGGACATTCTGTGAAAATCTGGACAGTTCAGAGGAATGAGGGGTACACACACACACGCACACACACACACACACACACAAAATAGTTTTAAAAAGAAGAGAGATGTTTTGAGATTCGTTCTTATCCTGTGTTTTTAGTCTTTTTTTCAGCATGTTGGCACTCACCTATTTGAGTGCCAACATTTCAAAAGGAAACTGTGATGTGGAAAACCTCTTTCAGTCTCTCTCTCTCTCTCTTTCTCTGCCAGTGTTCATAGTTGCAATAGCTACAGATTCTGTAAAACATCTACTCTGCATTCCTCCATTTGGTGTAATGATAAATACTTAATTACATCAATGAGGGTACATGTTTCCATGCATACACCTTGGATGTCTATTTGTATGCCCACTCGCTTAGTGATACACTTTGTCAGGGCTAGTGACATTTCATTTTAGGATAAACTCATGTAGAGGGACACTCTCCTTCCTTGCTCCCCTTGAGGAGATCTGGCCATTGGCACTTGACCCAGTCCCTACCTTTCTGCTGCAGGCAGCAGTTTGAGCCCAGATTTAAAAACTCATATAATGTGGTAAAGCTATTTTGTAACTAAATATATTTTTGTGACTGCAGTCCATACTTATGTTTTGAAACAAAACTGAACAATTTTACAGTACGCTTCATGATGCAATAGTAATGCATACATTGCTGACTAAAGTGTTAAAATGGACAGCTTTTGGCCGTTATAGAGTAACTGACTACTGAGTAAAGCTGAAGGAAGCATTAAACGTCACAGACTTGCATTACAACATATCATGTATACCTCTTTTTTTTTGTTTAGAAGCTGATTGCAAAAGGGTGCATTCTGCACCTCTGGATGTTTACCACATGACTGAATATGTTGATTATGAGTGGAAAATTGGGAGAAGGCATGGCAGATGCTGATGGGCATGTTTCAGCTTTACTAACTGCCAAAAGTAAAAGGAGGTTTTTCACTTTTTTTATGCTGATAACTGATGGACAGTCAGTTCTCAGTGTCCTCTTTATAAAGTTTTGCCTGAAATAGACATAGGGCTAATTAGTTTAGGTGCCAGTCCTATCACACTGTGCACTTTCTAGAGCCCTTGCATTTGACAAGTGGTATATAAATACACAGAAACTGGGAGAGAGCAAGTTTATTTCTTTCACTGTTACTAGAGCAGAACTTCAGCAACATGTTTTTGCTGCTATTTGAGAAGAAATTAGATCCTACTATCAATGAGCTTCTAATAGTGATAGACTGAGTATTCCTACCCTCACCATACACAAAATGTACTGTAAAAAAAAAAAAAAAAAAAAAACAGTGGATTGTATACATACACTCATGCCATTACAGTACTGCACTGCACACCCATAGTAAGCACAAACCACCACACATCACTTTTGCTATAGGCAGACTCTTCAACCATATTTAATGCCTTTCTTTTCTACTCACTGGATGTGACCTGCAAATATTTATAGTTTTTTTTTTTTCTTTCTACAAAGTAGCAATTTTGCATCTGTCACACCTCTGCAAAGCTGCAAAAACAAATAAACTTGATTAACGCCACATTTCCCTGAATCAATGAGCTGTGTTGAGCAAATGGCAATACTCCAAATAGATACTTTTTACAACAGACAGTGAATTACCTTTCTGGCTTGATAGTAAGAGGCCTGAAATGTGTTTAGACATGCTGTACTTAACCTTTAATGTTTATGAAGAATAACATATAAAAGTAAGCAAGAGGTGAGGAGTGCATTCAAACTAATGTTTGCAGCTTATTAATTTATCTTGCAAAAGAAAGAGCCAACCTCAATTCATTCAGCTATGTACAGATAAAAAGATAAATGGCCTACCACAACTATGCTCTTGCCTACAGGGAACACAGTTCATATGAAAATAATAACATTTTTTACCAATATGTATCTGATAAGAAATAAAATGCTAAGCCATAGAAAATATGTCTTAAAGTAACGTGAACAAAGGTTTCCTGTTTTAACCAAATACTGGTTAGATTAAGTCAAAGTACCAATGTAGATGTTGTTCTGAATCATACAGCAACACAGCATGATTATTTTCTGTGTTACCACTGTATCATTGTACCTTTTCACTCAGGGGAAGCCTCACTGCTTAATTTATATATGTACGCATGCCAGTGCACCTAGGAAGGCTTCTGCACTCTTTGCCTGTTGCTGGTCAGTGCTGCAAAAAATTTTGTAAGGTCAGGGGTCTGAGAATAATTTGTTGTAGCAC